>NW_015505908.1:411896-428721 GCF_001515645.1 Sinocyclocheilus grahami
GGGTCACATCACAGTGGAGTCAGCTGTCTTAACCGTGGCTTGTGTACTGCAAACACATACCAGCTTCATCACTGTGTCTGTCACGCGACTCTGTTCCCCTTTCGGGCTTGAACTGATGGTAAAACTAATTACATTATTTACTGTCTTTACATTTATTTTGAAAGATGAAGCTCGCGATTAAGGGGCGTTACATTTTTGACGAGTGCATGAGGTGTTCGGCCAATCACAATGCACTGGGTCAGCTGGCCAATCAGAGCAGTCTGCGCTTGTCGGAAGGAGGGACTTTGTAGAAAACGAAGCGTTTGAGAGAGGCGGGGCATAGAGGACCTACAATAATGTACAGTATTTGAAAAATAATGTGCTTTTTGAACATTAAAGCATGTGAACATATTCTGTTACACAAAATAATGATCTTTAAAAAAGCATCATATGACCCCTTTAACATTTCTGTTTTCTGATTTCATTTACTGTACTGCAGAAATATTATATTTAAAAAATAATGCATTTGGATGACACTGAATTTATTGAACATGGTGTTGCAATTATGTTTTGATGACCTGTTAACACTCCAGTGAGAAATCCTTTGAAAAAGAACAACAACAAAACAATAAGGTGATAAACAACGACAATTTCTCATATATTTCTGTGATCTTTGTCATTAATGATCATTTGTAATCTGTTTTGAGAACTGCTGAGCAGTGTTAGCATACTGAAAGGCTTTTCAGAGCATATACTGTATATGAGGTCAACAATACAAGTACTCTTAAAAACCAACACAAACTGTATGAAAATGCATTCAACTTAGGAGCAAACCAATGAAAAATAGTGATCAGTATCAGTAAAAGTGCATTAAAAGCCCCATAGATTAAATATCTCACAAAGATAACATTTTTACATGTCGCTTCTCTTGCATTTGCTTTTTACCTTTGAGTTTAAAAGAAAAATTTACTTTTACTCTTTCCGTTTAAAGTTCTCAAAGTGCTTTTGAAAGAAAATGACAGGGCATTAATCACAAGAAGTAGTCATGATGGTATTAAATGCTTATAAATAACAGTCTTTGTTCCATATCTAGCCCACTTTACAGAGCAATATGCCAAATCCTTGACGATCTGTCACTTCAGAGCATGAACAGCCATTACACCATGGCTGTGGTGCTGATGTGGATGTGCTTCCATTCATTCAGTCTGCACTCATAATGTACTGTATATAGGGCTCATCTAACAGAAAAAGATGCACAAAAGCCCTTTGATAAGAAGATTTCTGAATGTCTTGACTTCACAGCTGAAGAACCCCTCCTAAATCTTGAGTGTAGTCATTGAGACTAGTGGTCCTGGCTTTTCTGAGGGGTGAATCACAAGTCAGACACTCATCTAGGCTTTTCCAAAGCCTCGGGGTTTGAAATGTGTATGCATGAATCTGGAATGTTGTAGATTCTTTTGTTCTGAGACTGGCACTACTTCCTTGTTCGGAATTGCTCTTCTCAATTCCATCGTCAAGGGTTCTCGGTTAGTGACACAAACTCAGTTCCTTCCTGACCAAGCACTTTTTACACTGGACCACGCAGCACCAGTGGAAACGGCAGAGACAGTTTTCCTCCAGGACCACTGTCTCATCCCGGTAGCCCCGCTCACAACACAGAAGGTCACATCCGCTCACGTCCAGCGCCGTGCTGTTACACATTCGCCCCCGTGTGCCCAAAGAACCCGTCTTCCGATTGGGCAGGCAGAAGTCCGGCGACTCGGCCGAGTAGATGAGATCTTGCTTGTCCGGAGGTTTGATGTTCTGCCCCACTGGAATGAGAGTCTTACCATCATTTCCACCCATCACTTTGGATGCCCCATTGAAGCGCTCAAGCAGGCGGTCACCCACTTCACGGAAGTGAGGCATTTTCTTCCAGCAGGTCCTCAGAGTGCAAGAGCCAGACAGCCCGTGGCATTTACATTCAGTTCTCATATAATTCTTCACCGCCTGCAGTTCAAGACACAAAGATAGTTCAGTGAGATAAAAGGAGAAACTATTTAGAAGGAATTTACCCTTGTCTCTCCCCTCCCTCTTTAGCCTCCAGCCACTCGAAAGCCAATTCAAGAGCTTGAAAACAGAGATTTGTACAGTTCTATACCTGTCGAAATTAACATCTGATAAATGCTGCATTAACATTTTTGCTTTCTTTAATTCCAAACAAGTCACTGCGTAGCATTTGAGTTGTTAACGTAGAAGAAAATCACCATCTGCCAAACATGCCTATATGCCCCCTTAATGCCTATTTACCTGTGATTGACCCCATGCTAACGGGGACCTTAGGCTGTGACCCCTGGAAGATGAAGCACTACTGACACTAGCGAATAACTAATCTGAGGATTTGGCCAGTGGCCGACTGATGATGGCTTGAAGGAAACCGTACATCTGACTTCTTTAGAGAACTGATTTAGTTCTACTGAATAATAATGAACTATAAAATTGTAAACTGAGATAAGAGTAGTGGTATACTTCAAAATTATCTAGCACACACTTGCACCAGAGGTTTCTCTTGTGCATTATTACAAACTTAGCTACAATGCTGACATCGGATGATTGCTTAAAGAAAACAGGTTTAAACACTCCTTTTATTAAAGACACACTTACATTTGTTTCTGCTATACTAAAATATGAAAGAAAAATGAAAAATACTACTATTCAAAAGTTTGGGGTCGGTAAGACTTTTTAATGTTTTTTTGAGACTCGTGCTCACTAAGGCTGCATTAATTAATGAAAATATTGTGAAATATTATAATTGTTATAATATTTTCAGCAGCCATACTCCAGTCTTAAGTATCACATGATCCTTCAGAAATCACTGAATATGCTGAATTGCTGCTCAAGAAACATTTCTTATTATCAATGCAGAATAGTTCTGCTGCTTAACATTTTTGTGGAAACTGTGATTAATTGATGAATAGAAAGTATAAAAACAGCATTTACTTGAAATTCATTCATATTATGTTAAACAGTTAAATATCATTATGAGTTACATCCAGTTCCTTTCAAAGTAGAAAAAGTAAATATGATTAATTTAATATTAATTTTGTAATTATTATTAATTGGTTGTGTTTAAAAGGGATGCTTGCACTGCAGCTCTGATCACTTCCAGTCAGCTCTGAAGGCTGTTTTCACACAGAACAGAATGAAACAGTTTCCATGTTAAATAAAATAAATGCATTAATATATTGAATGCATGTTAATGTTATAACTGTAATTTGAAAGCACTAGTTTTTTTTAATAAAAAAATGACACTCCTTTATTAAATGGATATAGACAGTCAATAAGGGAACAGAGTGGTTATGTTATGAAACTAGTCTCAACTCAGTTCATAATGTCTTCTCCAGCCTTTGCCAAGTATATTTTCATAACATTTGCGAGCTCTTCCATGCTTGGGCTTTTGAAGTGCACATTAGGCTTTTTGATCTGCTCATTTAAGCTTGACTATCTCTGAAGGGTTGTACAGGCAAAACAGCACACGACTGTGCTTGTATCATCTATGCATCAATGCAAAACATCTATCCACATTGATATCATACCAGGAACATTAAAAAAAAAACATCTACGAACATCTACACAAAAATCTGCATGAGGGCGACAGGTACTACAGTATGTGAGGCTGCCTTTAACAAGAAAAATTAAGTAAATACAAGATACCTGGCTAGTCATAGCAATTCCTAACTTCGTTTATTGTTTTATAGATAATAAGGGTTGTGTGATCCAAGAACTAAATACCAGGACAAAATGACATTTATTGCATTAACTGTTCTCGCACATGCATCCTAGTACGGACTATCGTACTAAACACAGCACTCCTACAATACTGTATGAACTGTTTTCTATTTTAATATATTTAAAAATGTAATTTATACCTGTGATGGCAACGCTGAATTTTCAGCAGTCATTACTCCAGCCTTCAGTGTCACATGATCCTTCAGAAATCATTCTAATATGCTGATTTGGTGCTCAAGAAAAAAATATTATTATTATCAATGTTGAAAGTTATTGTGCTGCTTCATATTTTTCTTTGGAAACCATGATGATTCTTTGATAAACAAAGTTAAAAATAGCAGCATTTAGAAATCTTTTGTAACATTTTAAATGTATTTAATGTCAATTAATTTAATGTGTCCTTGCTAAATAAAAGTAATAATTTATTTAAGAAAAAAGGAAAAACTGACCCCAAACTTTTGAATAGTTGTGTATGTTAACGCATTATTTTTGTTGAATGTATAGGTAGGGCCAATTAATGAATTACATTTAGACTGCCACTAAAAGACTGTAAAAGCCTGTGTAAACAATTTTTTACATTTATTTATTTTTATTTTGTAGCTACATGTGTCAAGATAAAGATGAATTAACATACCAGTCGTCCGGCCTCATTATTATGAAGGTCTATCAGCGTGCGGATGTCACTCTTGCCCTTCCTCCGCCTGGCGTCCATGAACTGCTTGGACTTCTCGTAGCCGAACTCTACATCGTCTCCGCAGCCCCCCCACTCCCACTTGACCCCCTCAGTTGGGCCAATACTGGCTAAACGTGGAGGCGGCCCTCTGCTCCGTGTGGCCTCGCAGCCACATTGCAGCAGCTCCCCCATGCTGCAGGCTTGAGTTACTGCATGCGTCACACCTGCTGCCGTGATGGCATACACAAATGCTGTCTCTCGGATGTCTGTGAAGACACGCACACACACACACACACACACACACACACACACACACAGAGATATTAAAGAGAGCTTCTGATTGTTGGCCAGGCTGGGTTACATCGAACTCTGATAAGTATGGCACCTTAGATATCCTAAAGCTGCATGGGCTATTTCTGTGACAAGGCAGTCTCATCCACAACGACAGCACTACTGTGGCACAATGAGCCATAAGAGGTCACGGCATATCAGACCAGAATAAGCTGCATTGTGAATCAGAGCATATGCTATTCAGTTAAAGATCTTGTTCCATAATGTTCCAATATGCCAACAACCCAAAATTAAACAAAACCCTGACAATCAGGGGTCCCATGGTCAGAAAAAACCTAGAAATACTATTTATCAAATTTGCCCAAAAAGATGGAAACTCTGAAAAGTATTAATAAACAAGTGCATTAAACACCTTATAAATTAAATATATAAAAAAAAATGGAAACAATTTTTTTTGTCACATGTACACTACAGTTAAAAAAAGATTCTAGTGTCTAGAAAAGACATTAATAAAAAATTACATTAAAGACATTTAGAATGTTACAAAAGATTTCTACACTGTAAGAAAAAAGAAGAAAATGTCCTGGTACATTTCTTTTAGCCCTAAAACACAACACAATGCAATGAGTGATTCAAAATACAGGTAAAACAACTTTGAAAAAACTTTCTTTTTTTACAGGTGTATTTGATATAAATTATATTCTTCAGAGCTTTCTATTTATCAAAGAATCCTGAAAAAATATCACAGTTTCCACAAAATATATTAAGCAGCACAACTGTTTTCATCAACAAGAAATGTTTCTTCAGCAGCAAATGATTTCTGAAGGATCATGTGACACTGAAGAATGGAGAAATGGCTGCTGAAAATTCAGCTTTGCCACCACAGGAATAAATTACCTATTTTAAAATGTATTCAAATCAAAAACAGTTATTATTGTTCTTATTGTTTTTTTATTAAACATTAGCGATTTAAAAAAAAAGTAGTAGTAGCTTATCTTTCATTTATTTTAATTACTTACAAGAAAATGACCTGCTACTCTTCCTTCAAAAGTTATTTTGAAAGAAAATCACAGGGCATAAGCCAGTTCACTAGAAATATTTATTAAATGCTAACATTTAATAATGCAGATTGAAAAATGCTGTGCAATATCAGAAAAGAGAGAACAGAGCAGGAAAAGAATGGAGAGGTTGGAAAGGAAAGATGTGTTTAGCAACTCGTAGTAAGGTAGTTGAAAGGAATTACTTTTATCCTGTGTAAACGCTGGATGCATTGAGCGTTGTAATAATTTACTTAGTTGTAAGGGAATTAATCATTATTAATTCATTCAGGTTTATTTCTAGCTCAGGTTTTAAAAGAACTCGATCTGAGAATTCGAGGTCCACCTGATCAAAACTGACTTTGACTTTCAATAGTTTATACTTTTATCAGCTACTCACAGTCACTCTTCAGCCCTGTGCCAATTCTGCATAGCATGATTCAGTGAATGGGATTCATTAAAGCCAGTAAAATGGAATCAGAGCTCAGTACACACACACACACACACACACACACACACACACACACATGAAAACACTACACAGATATTAATCCCAGCTGTCCATTCACACACCCACTGTCGTCTTCATACTGTGAAGCAATGTGTGTGTGTGTTCCTGTTTTGATACATGTATGGGCATTATGACAGCAGCCCACCTGAAAACACCTGTAGCTTTCTGGCACACAAAACACCAACCAAGTCTGTATAAACTGAACACTGCTCACTATGTTACTGTCCAAACATGCAGTGTCCTAGTAGCAGCCTCTCTGCGACATACATTGCAGATCCTCAGATTATGTGGATACTGGTATATATATGAGTCCTTCCAGGATTTCACGAATGTAGAATTTAATGCAAAATCAAGGAAACAATATTTGCGGAAGCTTGCATTTATGTTTATGTAAAAAATGTTAACCTGAGAGGGGGAAAAGCAATATTTGCTCTGATATGATCGGGGCCAATAACCATCGCCCTGTGGACCTCCCAGACACCACTGGACTGAGCTGGAGGGAAGGGATCCTCCGGTGTCTGGAGAGCGTCTGGCCACGATCCAGAACCACGCCGGCCGTTCCGTTGTAAAGCCTGCCAGGCGCTCCAGTCCGGGAGCCCTCAGAGTCCACTCCAGAGGTCACTTCAGTCTGGGAGCCCTCAGAGTCCACTCCAGAGCCCACTCCAGTCCAGAAGCCCTCAGAGTCCGCTCTAGTGTCGGCTCCAGCCCCTGAGTCCGCTCCAGAAAGGGCTCCAGTTCCCACGTCCAGCCCAAAGAGGGCTCCAGTCCCCAAGTCAAGCTCAGAAAAAGATTCTGTTCCCATGTCAAGCCCAGATAGAGCTCCTGTTCCCAAGTCCAGTCCAAAGAGGGCCGCTGCTCCTACGTCCACAGAGGGACTCATAACCTGAAATTTCCACCAAGGAATTTTTTTTGGGGGTGCTATAGGGATCCGGCCATAGAGGCCGGGCAGAGTGCCGAGGCCAAGGCCACGGAGCTGCCTGCTCCGCCATGGGTCTCGGAACGGGTACCGCTCTGGAGGCCATCCATCCCATGTAAGCCTATCCCTAGAGGCCTCCAGAGCGCCCTCCCCCCCTTCCCGGTGGAATTGTTATGGCGCGGGACACGCTTTCCGGGAGGGGTGAGTAATGTCACGCCCATGGACTGTTTTGTGTTTGTTTTCCTCCCCCACGTGCTCCGTGACCTAGTTTCTCCCTTGTCTGATTAGTTATTTGGTTCAGGTGTGTCTAGTTTATTCTCTCAAGTCTAGTATTTATAGTGTAGTCTGTTCCGTGATTCCTTTGTCCAGTGTCGTCCATGCAATGTTCATGTCTGCCCTATGTTACCCCTGGTTTAAGATTAATAAAGACTGTTAATTGTGAATGCTCCTACGTCTCCGTGCTCCTTTGTCTCCTCACAGTAGTGCACCGTGACACTATTAAACTACTATATATAATACTGAATATAATGTATATTAGTTCCCATAATGCCTTATTTCACTAGTAGATTTAAATAAGTACATTATTTTACTGGATATGCACTTTTTGTAATAAGCAAACACAATAACTTAAAATACTTTAATAAACTGTAAATAAAAAAACAGATATAACACCACACAACCCCTCATAATCCTGTTGGCATGGGTTGCAGGTCTGTTGTGCATTACTAGACAGAACGGTATCTGGTTTCAGCTCAGGGTGTCATCACCCAACTGTATGTGTGTGTCAGGAATCACTATATTTAATTATTAATGTATCTTTTTTATGCATGCCAATATTTCTGAATACATTACAATTTAGATTACATAATTCCTACAAATGAATAGACATCATAAACCACATAAGTGATTCATCTGTCAACAGCATAGTAAAGATACTTTTACCATGCGGTAAAATCATAGCCAGTCAGAATGTATGTGATATTTAAAGGGGTCCTATTATGTGTTGTGGTTGCTAACTAGTTCTTCGTTGTTATTATCTGTTGTAGTAATACTGTTGTGAAGTCATGCTGATGTACATGCTTCACAGTTGTACAGTATTCCGTTCTGTTGCCGCTGAAGTTCCTTGAGTAAACAAGCATTCACCCGAAGCTTTGTTTTCATGTGTTTTTGTTGAACATAACATTTGGCGACGAGGATGGCTTTATCTCTGCCTCCCCCTGAGCCATTTCTGGCCCACGCTGGTGAACCTGTCTTGCCGTGGGAGCGGTGGTATGTGTCGTTTCAGATGATGTCCCGGACGGGAGAAAGCGCGCACTTCTCCTCTATTGTCTCGGCGCTGAGGGATTACGGATCTTCCAGATGCTGGGCACTGCAAATATGTACTCTGACACTGTTGCACGACTAAAAGGACATTTTCAAAAGACTCATAGCATGCTGTTGAAATGCCTAAATTTCAGACAAAGATGCCAACGATCGGGTGAATCAGCCAGTCAGTTTGTCGCTGATTTAAAAAGCCTTGCTGAGCCATGCAAATTCGGTGCTCTCCGCAACGAATTATTTAGAGACCAACTTATTGAAATAACAAACAATGCACGGGTCAGAGAGAGGCTGCTTATGGAAGATGATAGACTTACTTTGGATAAGGCTCTCACTCTGGCACTCCAAATTGAAAAAGCTACACAGTGTGCAGCTAAAATAGCGGAAACTAATGCAGCTAAAACTGATATCCCCTCTGTACCTGCAAATACAGTCATCATGGATGAGGAGTTCCAGCCTGGAGGCACAATCATCCAGCAAACACAGCCTCAGTCAAGTCAACAAAGAAGGAAATGTGGCAACTGTGGCTCCATTCGTCATGCCAACAGGTCCCCAGACTGCCCAGCTATCGGCCAAAAGTGTAGACATTGTGGTAAGCTCAACCACTTTGCAAGGTGGTGCAGATCAAAGTCCAGTTCGCAGCCTTCACCAGCAGTAATTCATACAGTTGGTCCTCACTCAGTCACTTTCTCTAAATGTGGTGTGCAGCTGAAATTCCGCTGCTTCTTGACACAGGAGCTAAAGTGTCATTGCTTAATATGGCCACCTACAATACATTTTTCTCTGATGTTGAGTTACAACCATCACCTCTGAAGCTCTGTGGTTATGGCCAAGCCAGCATTGCAGTGACTGGGGTAGTTAAACTGCCTGTACAATATGGGCAAAAACGTCTACCAGGGTTTCCATTTTACATACCTCAGCATGGCGCTAATATCCTGGGTCTTGACCTGTTCCTTAGCCTTGACTTTTCTCTGCATGACAACAGCGGTGCAACCATCCTTCAGGTGAACTCTCCATGGCAGACACAGTTTCCCGCTCTATTCAGTGGTTTAGGCTGCCTCTCTGCTTTTTCCCACAAACCCCTGCTTAACCCAGATATACCGCCTGTAATCCAGCCACTGCGACGAGTGCCTCTAGCCTTGCGCGACAAGATCACTACTGAACTACAGGGCATGCTAGCTGCAGACCTCATTGAGCCCATTGATGCTTTCCCTTGGGTCTCAAATCTTGTGGTTGTACAAAAACGGTCTGGGGGCATACGTCTCTGCATTGACCTTCGGGGGCCTAACAAGGATGTGGTGCCAGACAAATACCCATTGCTGACAATTGAGGAACTCACGACACTCTTCTATGGCTCCTCGGTGTTCACAAAGCTGGATCTTAAGCAAGGTTACATGCAGATACCCCTACACGAGGACAGCAGAAACCTGACTGCATTCGTGACTCACATGGGTTTGTTCCATTTTAAGAGGATTCCTTTTGGCCTAAGTTCAGCACCTAATTGATTTCAGAAAATCATGGCCACTGTCCTAGCAGGGCTCCCAGGTATGGCTGTGTACTTAAATGATATTGTAGTACATGAAAAGGACGTGGCCACTCATGACGAATGCCTCAGACGGGTGTTCACAGCTCTGTCTAGACACAATCTGACATTAAACACAGAAACATGTGTGCTTGCTTTCCCAGCAGTAGACTTTGTTGGTCTTCGGGTGTCCAGCTCAGGCATCGCACCATTGCAGTCCAACGTTGAAGCCATTCTCAACCTTCCAGTGCCAACCTCAGCTGGACAGCTTGCATCCTTCCTCGGCATGACTGCTTACTATCGCAGGTTCTTACCTCAGTATTTGAAAATCACTGCCCCTCTACGACAGCTACTCAAGCATAACACCCCCTGGGCATGGACAGCGGTTGGTGAGCAGGCCATTCGACGACTCAAACACCTTCTCACGTCACCACCAACTCTAGCTCATTTTAATCTCTCCAGCCCCACCCTGGTGACATGTGATGCCTCAGCAGTAGCAGTCGGAGCAATCCTGTCACAGCTGCATGATGGCATTTAAATGCCTATTGTTTTTGCTTCATGGGCTCTGAGTACTGCGGAACAGAAATACTCAGTGGGAGAGAGAGAGGCATTGGCGTGCATTTGGGCTTGTGAACACTGGCACATGTATTTATATGGACGATCCTTTACTCTCAGAACAGACCACCAGGCACTCACTACCCTCATGTTTTCTGCTGGAACGGGCCACAAGCCTCTCAGGCTTCACCAATGGGCTGACAGGTTGAATCAGTACAACTACCAGCTGCTGTTCACTCCTGGAAAAGACAACGTGGTTGCAGATTTTCTGTCCCGTTCAGCTGGAGCCGACTAGCACAGCCAAGCAGACGGAGTCAGATATAGAAAATGAGCTTGTGCAGTTCATTTATGAGCCCTTAGAGGCCGCAGTGTCTCTTGAAGAACTTAAGCAAGAGTCTGCAGCAGACCCACTCTTCGTTACCCTGAGCACCTACATTCAGAACGGCTGACCAGCTCGGGGTAAGCGCTGACCTGACACCTTTCTCCCGATTCAGGGCAGAACTGACATGTTGGGGTGAGTCATGCATTGCAAGGGGGCACCGAGCAGTCATTCCTCTGTCCCTTAGAGGGTGGGTGCTGTCAATGGCACACTAGGGTCATGTGGGGGTAGTTAGACTGAAGCAGAGGTGCCGAGATTTGGTTTGGTGGCCAGGGATTGACAGAAAGCTAGAAGCTCTTGTACGTGACTGTGCACCCTGTCTGCTTAGTGGTAAAACAGGTGCTCCAGCACCGCCACCTTGGCAACCTGTTGACTGGCCCACCAAGCCATGGGAGCATCTGATTACAAAAGATGGACATTTGTGGGGAGCTTGCCTCTGTTCCGCACCATCAGCGGTTTCTAGTTGTGGTGTATGACCTCCACTCAAAGTGGCCCAAGGTTTTGCCTATGGGCTCAGTTACAGCCTCCGCAATGGTTGATTTCCTGGAGCAACTCTTTTCCCGATGGGGAATCCTGCGGGCCATTACCACTGACAATGGGCCGCAGTTCGTTTCCAGTGAGTTTTCATCGTAGTTTTCATAGGCCATATACGCACCGCCTTCTACCATCCTCAAGCGCTAATGGTGGTGTGGAAAGATTTAATCAAAGTCTGAAAAATGGTATACGTGCACACCTTGCCCAAGGTTTCCCATTTAAGGCTGCTCTCTCCCAGACCCTCTTGCATTATTGTGCAACATGCCACCACTGGGGTGTCCCCTTCCTGTCTCATGCTTGACAGGGAACTAGAATTACCGTTGAGCAGGCTGCGCCCATCTCATCAGCTCCCAGTGAACACTTCGATTTGGGCACGGGTTCATCAACATCAGCGCAACATGAGAGCCAGATATGACAGCAAGCATCATGTTCGGCCCACAAAGATAAGAGTACAGGATTGGGTAAGAGCCCGTAGGCCACATCGCAGCAATAAATTGAGCTCTTTCCTGTCTGAGCCACTTCAGGTCAAACGGCAGCTTGGGCCAGTCACTTTTTAGCTAGCTAATGGATCCCGCTGGCATGCCAGTTGTCTTCGAAGAGTGCCCACCCCCTCTGTTATGAAGGAAAACCTGAACCGACCTATGGACCCATTCTGCCGCCACTAAATCTGGATCCTGATGTAGTCACCAGACAGGAAGCAAGAACCGAACATTGTCAGAGCTCACAATCTGAGGATGTCCCTATGACAACTCACCCTGTGAGGACCAGGGCACGTCCTGCACACTTCCAGGACTTTAAAGCTTCGTTTCATACTTAAGCTTGGTGGGAGGGGGGAAAATGTTGTGGTTGCTAACCAGTTCTTCGTTGTTATTATCTGTTGTAGTAATACTGTCGTGAAGTCATGCTGATGTGTATGCTTCACAGTTGTACCGTATTCCTTTCTGTTGCCACTGAAGTTCCTTGAGTAAACTAGCATTCACCCGAAGCTTTGTTTTCATGTGTTTTTGTTGAACATAACATTATGCTCTTTTACAAAGTCTTGATTTTGTTTTGGGGGTGTACTAGAAAATGCTCTCATGCTTGGTGGTTCGAAAAACGCATTATTTTTCAAATAATTTACATTATGACAATTAGGGCTGGACAATAATTCAATATCAATATGTATCGCGATATAATGTTTTTCAATAACGGTGATATGATTTTAATTTTTTTTACCGATATTTTGATATACATTACCAGTGTTTCCCATACATTGATTTATTTGTGGCGTTTGACGTTGAATAAACATGAGCACTGCACGTTTCAAAATCAAAACACGTTGCGGGTGTTTTATATGAATGTTATCTCTGAAGGGAAAGGACTGTATTCAGAAAAGTTTCGATGGCATTTTCATTTTATCTGATAAAGAGAAGCGTTCATGAGCGGAGCTGATTTGATTACAGCCGTTACTGGAGAAACCGCTAGTTGTACCGCTCTCAAAGCGCCTCCTGCTGGCAGAGAATCAGTTTGCATTTTCAATAAGCCTGTCTCCAGCAACATGTTTTTGTTGTAGCTCTTTTTTTTCCCTGCAGCAACTCATAGCACTTTCATACTCTTTATACTGGCTAAAGCACATTTGTTTCAATCTATAAGAATAATCAGTCTACACTACCAGTCAAAAGATTTTGAAAAGTAAGATTTAAAAATGTATTTTTTAAGAATTCTCTTCTGCTCACCAAGCCTGCATTTATTTGATCCAAAATACAGCAAAAACAGTAACATTTTGAAATATTTGTACTATTTGAAATAACTGCTTTTTATTTGAATATATTTAAAATGTAATTTATCCCTGTGATCAAAGCTGAATTTTCAGCATTATTACTCCAGTCTTCAGTGTCACATGATCCAGAAATCATTCTAATATGCCGATTTGCTGATTATCAATATTTAAAACAGTTGAGTAAATTTTTTTTCAGGATTCTTTGATGAATAGAAAGATCCAAAGATCAGCATTTATCTGAAATAAAAAGCTTTTGTAACCAGGGATTGAAATGAACTTTTTTACTCACCAGCCAATTTGGCTACTAAATTTTTAAGTTACCAGCCATTCATAACTTCTACCAGCCAAAAAAAAACAACAAAAAAAACACAGAAATAAACCAACAGATTGAGGCTGTCTACACTGGACATGACAAAGCGACCGTTGCAAATAATTTTGTGTCAGTACTAGGGGTGTGTGATATTGACCAAAAATAATATCTCCATATTTTCTGTGATTTTATCGATAAAGATAATTAGACAATATTTTGCTGAGTGTGTTATTGTGCTGATATCTTAAGGACTGCCGTGAACAGCTGACTCCTAAAGTTTTTGATATTCTTCATATTCTGTATGGTCAGTTCACAGAAGCGATATAAATTAATCTTTTCCAATAAGTTTAAATTGATTTTTACCTTTTATGCACATTTTTACCTTTATAAAGCCATTTTTTTCTAAAAGTGTACATCATCTTTTGAGTCAAATTCTTACATTTAATCAGTCAATTATAATTATAATAATACATTTAGGCTGTTACTAAACAAATGAAATCAGTATCAATAAAATTCATCTTTGCAGAAGTTGCATGAAGTGACATTTAGATGTATTTACACATGTTAATGCAGCTTAGAGGGACATGGAATGCTTTAAACTGCAGTTACAAATGCATAAATAATGTTTTGATATTTTAAACATGAAATGTTGAATACTGACTGATATTTGAAATTATTTAAAAAATGAAAAGATACTTTGAATGTGAAATTAAAACCGCCAGTAGATGGCAGCAAGTCACTGTTAAGTGAGTCATTGCGATTGAAACGAATCATTTAAACGGTTGATTCATTGAGGAATGAGACGCAAAACAGTACTGTGGCTGTGTTTGGAATGTTTTTTGTTGGCGGAATAGCACAAAAACAGCCAATATGGTGTCTAAAACGTAAGTCTCTTGATATTAACTTATTGTTTATTGAACTGTTTTATAAAATCAATATCACATTTGTAACCATGCTGATTTTTTTTAAAGAAAAAAGGCACTCTTTGTGTGATATTGATTAACTATATGAATTGATATAAATATATAAATTTTCTGCCCCCTTATCTTGAATTATGTGATCATTCTTAATGCATATTGATAGACTGAATCATGCAGTGAAAGAACACACTCTAAATGCTCACGCGCACTAAAGCCTGCGTTGTCTAACCAGACTTCATCACGTAGTCTCTTATGCGTGCATTCTGTAGGTGTGTTTTGTTTGGTTCTTGCAATATACTCGATAATGTCATGATGTCTCACAAGTTCAGTATTTGCACTAAACCTGCGCAGATTTGGCTTACATGAACTTCCCCAAGAAATTAATGAGTGAACATAACTTACGAAAAGTAACCCGCCAAATTGGCTAGTGATTTGACAGCTTTATCCGCCACAGCTTATTTTTACCCACATTTGGCAGGTGTTAATTTCAAACCCTGTTTGTAACATTATACACTATTCCATTCAAAACCTTAGAGTCAGTATGATTTTTTTGGGGGGAAAGAAATTATTGAAATTAATACTTTTATTTAGCAAGGATGCTTTAAATTGTGATGATAAAGACATTTATAATGTTACAAAATATTTCTATTTCAGATAAATGCTGTTCTTCTGAACTTTCTATTCATCAAATAAACCTGAAAAAATTATATTCAGCTGTTTTCAACATAATAATAAATTATTTTTGAGCAGCAAATCAGAATATTAGAATGATTTCTGAATGATCATTTGACTTTGATGCTAAAAATATAGCTTTGAAAATAACAGGAATAAATTGCATTTTAAAATATTTTCAAATAGAAAACAGTTATTTTAAATAGTAAAACTATTTTTAAATGTAACAGTTTTTGCTGTATTTTGGATCAAATAAATGCAGGCTTGGTGAGCAGAAAATAATTCTTTAAAAACATTAAAAATCTTACTGTTCAAAAACTTTTGACTGGTAATGTATGTTAGCCTATAGTTTGAAGTTAAATATATTAATATTAATTAGGTAATTCTGAGACGATTATTTGACAGTGATTTCACATTTCTTGTTTGTATGAAGGCTAAATACAAGTAAAAGGTGAAAATGTATTTATTTGTCCTGTTTTTTTTTCTAAAATAGTATATGGTTTTATATGAGGTGTCATGGACTTGGCAAATTAATTTTTCATAAGTTTGTATGTACACACATCTGTTGTGGGCATTCTTGGTTGTTTTTACGAGGCTTTTTAAATTGTGTTCATATCGATATCGGAATTACATCGTATCGACCGAAATTAAGAAATATATCATGATATAAATTTTGGCCATATCGTCCAGCCCTAATTACAATACCTTTCTCCCCAGCCTGGAACAAACGGCTCGATTAGTTTGGGGTTTGATGAAGGCCCGCCTTCTGAAAAACGAAATGTGTTGTGATTTGCTTAGCTGTCCCAGTGTGTTGTGATTGGCGAACAGCATAGACGGTGTTTCAGTACTGCCACGTCCCTTGCCAAAGCAGCAAGTTCCGTGAAGGATGGCGTCAATATTGCCATATCAATTTGAGCCGGATTCAGACTCCGAAAATATTGAACAAGAGTATCGCGCAAAACCTTTGCACACACGGATATTGCAAGACATATTAGAGTGGTAACGTTATTGTTGATGTTTTTTTTTTTTGGCTAAATCACGTTTTAGATAGGATGTCAACAACCGCTTAAAAAAAACTGCATTTACTATGTACAGATAAATCATATGTATTATTGTTCTTTAATTCTAACATTCTAACATGAATTGCAGTGAAAGTGTTAAATTTATTTATACCATAGTCCAGTGTTTCCCACAGACTTGCACTCTATTGCTGCGTCTCAATTGGGCCTTTCGCACCGCGGGAACCTTTTCATAGTACTAGAACTAATTGTGGAACTACCCACTTTTTGGCGTTTTTGCACCGCCGGAACTGGGTGTGATTTTAGTACCGGACTGCCTTTTTCGAGAACCAAATTAGCTCCTACTCCGGAGCAGGGTCTAACCAGCACAACTGGTACTACCCGTGACGTAAGTAGACATCGATTGGCCAAACGCGTACAAAACCCCCCTCCCGATGGACGGATGCAGGCACTTGTAGCAAATGTAGCACTGCCAGTTGTCGTTGGAGATTCTTAGTCCTCCTTTCCGTTCTTCCGTTCTTTCTACGTATACGTCGACTTTCCATGTCCATTATTGTGAAACCCGTGAGACACAACAAAAACAGCTCCGATCACAGCGTCCTCCATCCTCCTGTTGTTAATGTTGTTCTTCTTTGTTTCTGTTGTTGAACGCCACGCACAAAT
>NW_015505908.1:429274-437836 GCF_001515645.1 Sinocyclocheilus grahami
CCCTTATCTTGAATTATGTGATCATTCTTAATGCATATTGATAGACTGAATCATGCAGTGAAAGAACACACTCTAAATGCTCACGCGCACTAAAGCCTGCGTTGTCTAACCAGACTTCATCACGTAGTCTCTTATGCGTGCATTCTGTAGGTGTGTTTTGTTTGGTTCTTGCAATATACTCGATAATGTCATGATGTCTCACAAGTTCAGTATTTGCACTAAACCTGCGCAGATTTGGCTTACATGAACTTCCCCAAGAAATTAATGAGTGAACATAACTTACGAAAAGTAACCCGCCAAATTGGCTAGTGATTTGACAGCTTTATCCGCCACAGCTTATTTTTACCCACATTTGGCAGGTGTTAATTTCAAACCCTGTTTGTAACATTATACACTATTCCATTCAAAACCTTAGAGTCAGTATGATTTTTTTGGGGGGAAAGAAATTATTGAAATTAATACTTTTATTTAGCAAGGATGCTTTAAATTGTGATGATAAAGACATTTATAATGTTACAAAATATTTCTATTTCAGATAAATGCTGTTCTTCTGAACTTTCTATTCATCAAATAAACCTGAAAAAATTATATTCAGCTGTTTTCAACATAATAATAAATTATTTTTGAGCAGCAAATCAGAATATTAGAATGATTTCTGAATGATCATTTGACTTTGATGCTAAAAATATAGCTTTGAAAATAACAGGAATAAATTGCATTTTAAAATATTTTCAAATAGAAAACAGTTATTTTAAATAGTAAAACTATTTTTAAATGTAACAGTTTTTGCTGTATTTTGGATCAAATAAATGCAGGCTTGGTGAGCAGAAAATAATTCTTTAAAAACATTAAAAATCTTACTGTTCAAAAACTTTTGACTGGTAATGTATGTTAGCCTATAGTTTGAAGTTAAATATATTAATATTAATTAGGTAATTCTGAGACGATTATTTGACAGTGATTTCACATTTCTTGTTTGTATGAAGGCTAAATACAAGTAAAAGGTGAAAATGTATTTATTTGTCCTGTTTTTTTTTCTAAAATAGTATATGGTTTTATATGAGGTGTCATGGACTTGGCAAATTAATTTTTCATAAGTTTGTATGTACACACATCTGTTGTGGGCATTCTTGGTTGTTTTTACGAGGCTTTTTAAATTGTGTTCATATCGATATCGGAATTACATCGTATCGACCGAAATTAAGAAATATATCATGATATAAATTTTGGCCATATCGTCCAGCCCTAATTACAATACCTTTCTCCCCAGCCTGGAACAAACGGCTCGATTAGTTTGGGGTTTGATGAAGGCCCGCCTTCTGAAAAACGAAATGTGTTGTGATTTGCTTAGCTGTCCCAGTGTGTTGTGACTGGCGAACAGCATAGACGGTGTTTCAGTACTGCCACGTCCCTTGCCAAAGCAGCAAGTTCCGTGAAGGATGGCGTCAATATTGCCATATCAATTTGAGCCGGATTCAGACTCCGAAAATATTGAACAAGAGTATCGCGCAAAACCTTTGCACACACGGATATTGCAAGACATATTAGAGTGGTAACGTTATTGTTGATGTTTTTTTTTTTTGGCTAAATCACGTTTTAGATAGGATGTCAACAACCGCTTAAAAAAAACTGCATTTACTATGTACAGATAAATCATATGTATTATTGTTCTTTAATTCTAACATTCTAACATGAATTGCAGTGAAAGTGTTAAATTTATTTATACCATAGTCCAGTGTTTCCCACAGACTTGCACTCTATTGCTGCGTCTCAATTGGGCCTTTCGCACCGCGGGAACCTTTTCATAGTACTAGAACTAATTGTGGAACTACCCACTTTTTGGCGTTTTTGCACCGCCGGAACTGGGTGTGATTTTAGTACCGGACTGCCTTTTTCGAGAACCAAATTAGCTCCTACTCCGGAGCAGGGTCTAACCAGCACAACTGGTACTAATCGGGACGTAAGTAGACATTGATTGGCCAAACGTGTACGAAACAGTACTTTAGTACTGTACATTTAGTTCTGAAACTAAAGCGGTGCGAAAGGCCCTATTGTGCCTACTTATTCTACGCCCTTAAAGTATGTACTCTTTTAGTGAAGAAAAAGTACACACTTTTGAGTGAGTAGTAGAAGAGTAGGCACGCTTTGGGACATACTATCACATCACACAACTGAGTCTTTAACGGAGCGCATAATGCATAATGATGCATTTAAAAGTTAACGACCAAATGGATGCTTATAAAAGTTCACATTGCTGTTGCAGATGAAATATAACACGGATAACAATAAATAAATATTTTTTACCAGGTTAAATGTTGATTATTAGTAACTCAAACCCCTTTTTGTAAACCTCTCTACCTAACCGTTGATCGCACGCATCTGCCACGTTTGTAGTTTTTCTAACGTGTTTTATTCGTGTTTGTAGTTCTGGACCGAACGGGTGTGGCTCACACATCCTGAAAAGTGAAGTTGTGGGCTCTTTGATCGCCCCCTGGTGGCTGGCTGCAGTACAGGTCATAAACCACACCCTTTCCATGTAAACGAATGGGACTTGAATGGGACATATATCACGCTGATATATGTTAAAATGTTAACATATTTTTATGTTATATGTTAGTTTTTGTGATAAGTTTGATTTTAGCTAGTAATTTGATGCTATAAAAACGGGGCGAGTCGTTAGTTGATTGGATCTGTGGGAGTTTAAGCGGGAGTTTGATACCGCGGCTTTAAACTGAAGCCCGAACCCGACCCGTACGTGAGATTGTCTGACCCGACCCGACCCGAGCGGCACAGTTAAATTTAGAGCCTTCGCCAAAGCGCAATGGATTGTGGGCAATTTTAGCCATTAAAGTGTGCACGGATCCACACTTCAAAAATCGACCTGAAATAGTAGACCATCTGGGGACTTTTGGCGTACTCTTTTCAACATACTATGCTTTGGGACGAGCGGGAGTTTGATACCGCGGCTTTAAACTGAAGCCCGAACCCGACCCGTACGTGAGATTGTCTGACCCGACCCGACCCGACCCGAGCGGCACAGTTAAATTTAGAGCCTTCGCCAAAGCGCAATGGATTGTGGGCAATTTTAGCCATTAAAGTGTGCACGGATCCACACTTCAAAAATCGACCTGAAATAGTAGACCATCTGGGGACTTTTGGCGTACTCTTTTCAACATACTATGCTTTGGGACACACTTATTCTAATCTCACATACTATTTAGGGTGGATAGTATGAACATTGAGACACAGGGTATTTGTGGCGGCATATATATATGCAAATTCATTCTCTGCCAGCAGGAGGCGCTGTTGGAGTGGTAGAGATCGAGGTTTCCCCGTTAACAGCTGTACACAAAGCAGCGCTCCGCTCACAAACGCTGCTTTATCAGACATTAAATGCAAGATGAAATGACAATGACATCCAATTTTCTGAAGACAGTCAGTTTCCTTCAGAAATACAGTGATATAAAAACACCCGCACTCAATGAATGGGAAACACTGTAGTCTCATAATTGAAGTGTAAATTCTGCAGATTACATCATTGTCCAGAATTGTACCGTCAGTTTTCATAATTGTAACATACATATTTACATACCTAATTATTCAGGTGCATGTGTAATAACTTGCGAAAACTTGATGCTACAGCAGCACTTTTTCTTCATAATAGGACCCCTTTAAAGTCGACATAAAATGGAAATTCACATCTATTTTCTAAATACATGTTATAGATCTACAGTTAACCTGTGTATATGCAAATCGATCTCATGGCAATTCATACATTTTTGACAATATTGCTAATTCGTATGAATTTGTACGACCTCAGTACGTAAAAAAAAATCATACATATTTTACGAGGTGCCAAATTTCTAGGAATTTGTTCTAAGGATCACACCTAACCCCAGCCCTAAACTTAACGGTCACATAAATCATACAAAACTGTATGAGTGAGGTTGTACAAATTCGTACGAATTAGCCACCTCGTAAAATATGTACGAATTGGCCATAAGATAGCGTTGCTATATGTTATGTGTGTGTGAGTGTGTGTGTGTTTTAAAAATCGTAATGTTTAATCAAAAACAATAGACTTCTCTCTGACGACATATACAGAACTTCTCCAATCATTTAGTCCACTTAAACTCTGACCCTCCAAACTCACTTGAATCCACATGTGAAATGTAATCAACAACTGACTGATTGAACCAAGTCCCTGTCCAAATTTTCTTTCAATAATCCATTAGATTTTACATCACAATACAGAAGAAAGATCTGTCGCTACTTCTATTGCATTGCAACATACAGATCAATGTGATAGCGTGGTCCCATTAGCTCCTGCTAATGTCCTCAACATTATGGAGCTTCCTCCAGGTATTTTAGACCATCAGTTTTCAAATTATGGGTCGTGAGCTACTCGTGGGTCATGTAAAAGAATACCATGTTCATAAAATGTCAGAAATATGAAAAAACATTTTCAAATTCAGTTAACCAGTTTGTTGATGGCATAACTGGCACAGATGTAATGCAGCACCGATTACAGCAGTTTCTTGCTGTGTATTTCAGCATCGGTACTGCTCATGTGCTGTAGGCCTAAACAACAAACATAGCTCCATTCACGAACACATGATTCTTATTAACCTGTTTTGTCATGAATGAGTCTCTTCACTGGATGAACTCAAACTGAACTGAATCCATCAGAATGCCCACTGAATCAATTTGTGGCTCACTTACTGTGCTTATAATCATTACTAAAATTACCTTTACTTAAACAATGGAACTAAAATGTACTCATTTCCATGACCTAGAAAGTAAAAAATACTGATATTTCCAGATTTTCCATCCTCATGGGAACCCTTATATTAGCTACCTCAGCCATTTTGAAAGTCAGGCATATCATGATCAAATTATATTATGTAAACAACATTTGAACTACTACAAAGACAAAATTCACCCATCTGGATCCACATCATTCTAATCCAATACATTCATAAAAGGGAGGTTGTCATGACAGACAAGAGGGTAAAAAGTCACTTGATTTCACCTCCCTCTCTTATTTTTTCCTCCAAGACACAAATTCCAAAAAATTTTGTGCAGCTGCCTATGCCCAGGCCTGCCTAGAAAAGAGAGAGAACTTAATGCCAGAAGGGGCTTCTGTGAGAATTAACAAATATTTTTTTAATACTCAATCTTTGAGTCAATGAAGCATGGGGCTGCAGGATGAAAAGAGATGAGAAGGCAGGGCCCCTCCAGCGGCTCCACCAGTGCTGATGGGCGGGAATGATTTTGATTGATTTATTATGCCACCATGTGCTGCCTGCATGCAGCGAGGGTTGAGACAATCTCTAACTCTGTGCAGATCTTGTTGCATACCTGGGATCCACTTTTATCAACCGAAGGCAACTGAAGGCAACCGCAGCAACACACACACACACACACACACACACACATCCTCATGGATAATATGAGTAATTCTCAGGCTATTTGACCTCAATTTCTTGGTCTAAACCAGAATTTGGAGCATGAAAATAAGTAAATTATGCATTAATACCAACTGCAAACTATACTAGGGTCCACATGAAGCATTACCTGTATGCCACCTTTTCAAGCGGACTTAGGAAATCCGATTCAGAGTTTGAAAATTCGCTTTCATGCTAACAAACTTAAGTGAGTTCTGACCTCAAATGGACTGTCTCAGCTCTCAAATATGTCCAATACAGTTACTCTTGTGCGCACAAGGGATCCATTACAACAGTACTGGCTGTCCCTTTAAATGATAACACATATTCATGCAGTCCTTCATGCAGAGTACACTGGCCTCTGACCTGTTCTAATAGTGGGGTCTGAAATAAGGCGTTCTTGAAAAGGACTGAAGAATGCCACATGTGTTATGTGCTTTGGTTTGTAGCATACATTAGGGGCTTGAAATGGGATTATATAGAAAAAAGGAGCGTTTATAGTCTTAATGCTTGCAAAAATGGTCTGCCTCCGGGCTTGGAGATGTAATGTAGAATTATTTTCTGATATAAGCTTACCTTTTTATCTTTTTCACTGCCTCTTATCCCTTGCTCTTTTTTCAAATGCATGTATGCTTACAAGTTCAAATGTGAGTTCACGATCACTACTACCAGAATACTGAAGATACCGAACACATCTGCTGAACAAATGGCTGATATGTGGAAACGAGGATGTTATTTCTGATAGTAAATTCGAGAGAGGGGGGATCATGCACCTATATGGCACTTCTGGCTCACTTGTTGCCTTAGGCAAGATAAGATGTTACCAAAGAAAGAAACACTTTTTAATAACTTATTATACTTCATGTCAGTGCGAGACAATGGCATTTAAGGGGACTTATTTTAGCCTATTTTTATATATACTATCATTCAAAAGAAATGATTTATTTTCATGTATTTAACAAGGATGCATTCAATTGATTTAAATTGAAGAACTTTAGATGTTTACAATATAATATATATAAAATACAAAAATAAAGAATAAAAATGAAAAACCATCTATGCTGTTCTTTTGAATTCAGAATTCTGAAAAAAAAATATCTTGGGTTTCCACAATAATATTAAGCAGCATAACTGTTCAATATTGATAATACTTTTTTCTTGAGCACCAAATCAGCATATTAAAATGATTTTTGAACTGTGACAATGAAGACTGGAGTAATGACTGCTGGAAATTCAGCTTTGCCACCATAGGATCAAATTACATAAAATATATTAAAATAGATTACAGTTATTTTGAATTAATTATATATTAGTAATATCACTATATTACTTTTAAAATTAATATATTATCGTTTATATTACTGTATCATATATATGCAGCCTTGGTATGCAAAAGAGTTTATGCATAAGGTTAGATTTTTTAAATTCAAATACATTAAAAAATCTTCCCGAAACTTTTGACGGTAGTGTATATTAAAGATATTGAAGATATATATATATATAATTCATGAAAAAAAAAACACCTGCTTCTCTCTCACCATTTATGCCGTAAATTAAAAGATAATTTAATATAAAATTTAAATGTGAGTATAGGAGCATGCTTGTTGTCATTCTGAGACCTGAGCCTGAGGTAAAATGTCAGTAACCTCTTTACATCAGACAATGTACACATTTATATATACAAAACACATTTATTGACACAGACAGAAACAAGAGGTTTTGACAGCAAAAATAATGAGGCACATTCCTGAGGTGACAGGGCAAATTACGCACACATGGCGTCCTTATCATTTCTTGGGTTTCTAATTGGAACCGCATATTGTCTCTGTGCGATTTTAACGACTTCATTACAACCTCAGAGACAACATGTAAGAGCAGCCGGCAGCATTTCCAGCAAATTCTGGCATTAGGAGGCCGCTCCCTTGGGCCAAGAAAACAAGCTCTGGTTTACATGTTTGAATAGGGGAAGAAAACAGCCCCCAGTTATTTAGCAATGGAAGAAATATGTGAGACACTTTGTACAAATATCACTCGGTGCAGGAAGTGAACCTGCCTTAGCAGAGATCTCAGCTCTGACACGTGGTCATTAGAGCCAAGTCTCACGGTAATTGTGGTAAATGCATGAAAACAGAAGAGCACTTAAACCTCACTTATAGACACAGAGGAATTTATGATTAATTTCGATTTTGTGAGGCAGTCTCCAGTGCTCAGTCTAAGATGGGCTGATGCAGACAGAGGAATCATGTTGCAATCCGTGTGTGAACACGTCCACACTGGAGGCTAAATTGTGAACTCTCAGCTCCAGATCTGGATATGACAAGCCTGCATCTCTCCACATCACTGTGATATGGGCATGTCTAAAGAGAAATCTCATGTGAAATTAGGCAAAAAATTGTACTGACCATCTTAATCTCATACCCGGCTGGCTCAGGGCAGAGCATGTTGAGCCAAAATAGAGCCCTCTACTGGTGACAACCAATTCGACTGCATGCAAACAGAAAAGGTGAGCAACGTATCATCAAATTCACTACTAATGATTTGCTCATCAGAAGCCAAAAAGATGTATTAGTAGACTGTTAGATTAGGGTTAGTAGAATAAGTTGACATGCACAGCATGTCTGTTGGGGACCATCAAAACAAAGTGTTAGCAGACAGTCTACTAATACAGTGTTTCCCAACCTTTTTTCAGTCGCGGCACCCTTTGGAAATTTTAACAAACTTGTTACCCTACAAAATTAATTTTGTCACAATATTTGAATTTCTATCTTCGATATGATAATTTGAAAAGTATAGATATTCGGTACAACAGGGAAGAACTGCAGAATATAATGTCATACAGATCTTTTTAATATTATAAAAAAAATTTGTCCATCAATGGTGGCAATCAGTAGGCTAATTTCTAATGAAGAGACCAATTTATATGACAGATTTTAATGTAGGCTTTTATACATATGTAAACATTATTTAATTACCATTATAACTAGCTATCTCACAAATTTTTGCTCACTCAGCGTTTTTTAAATTTTACAGTGGGGTAATTTTGGTGCAGTAGCACGAGATGAATAAAAAATGACAAGTAAGCAGTCAGTAATAAAATAAGAACAAATAAAGAAAT
>NW_015505908.1:438447-460593 GCF_001515645.1 Sinocyclocheilus grahami
ACAGCGGTTAGCAGATCAATGAATGAGAGGGCAGCGTTACCAGAGTTGCCCATATATACCACACCATGTTACAGCACAGTAGGGCTATTGCACACAGAAACAATACTGTACTACATCGATGTTTCCTGTCGGCTCAATTTTTGAGTGGACTTTGCTGTTCTGATGAGCATGAACGGTATACGAGTGGAGCGACTGAGCGGAGCGCACACGCATAGAGCGGGATAATACGCAGAGCGTCACACCACGTGAAAGTGAAACCTGAGCGGTGAACTAATTTTCGGCAGCCGAAATTTCGGTGCATCTCTAATTATTGGCGACATCAGAAATGGATATTATATAATAGATGCTTTTTTGAACATTTTAGCAATTTAAAAATATTAAAAAAAAATTTTTTTTACACGGCACACCTGCTCTCGACAGTGCCGCGGCACCCCGGTTGGGAAACACTGTACTAATACTCTAATGATTGGTGGCTGACATGTAGTTGCAATGTTACTTATGTGGACTAACAAAATAAAGTGTTACTAAAGTTCTCATTGTAAACTGAGGCCTGAACTACGGATTGCCATCCATCAAGAATGCATCTTCACTGTAAAAAAGAAGCAGGGTCCACATGAAAAGAATCAGGGCAACTGACACCAGACACAATACAACACGACAAAATACAATAGAACCCATTATAATCAGTGATTCTATTCACACTAGATGCGGGTATTTGCAACGCTAGCTTTGTCGCGTCCAGTGTGGACAGCTTCCAGCTGTTTCGGTGTGACATGACCGCAGTATCCGCTATAGACATGGTGTTAGCTAACAGGCATCAAAGATCTGAGCTATTCTGCTGTTAGAACTTGTGGCGTATTTTGGTGAATTAAAGTTTATTTTTTTTACTTTCTCAAACTTAAAACTTTGTAGCTAGTTTTATATTTTTCTATTCTAAGTTGATGCAACAAATGCATATTGGTTTTAAGTAAAAAATGTACAACATGGAAATAGAAGAATTATTTGTCATATTTAGGAAAAGTGCTTATGGCAACTGCCTTCTCTGAACATTGGTCTCATCAACACGGTCCTCAGTACACTGGGGGTGAGGTATTTCATCTTAAGCTGTTATATCCAGCAGTAGAGCAGTTTTTGACTCAATGTTCTACACAATATTTACAATTTCAAATAATTTCTTGCAGATGCAGTATACCTGTAACCATTGCATTTATTTATTATTATCTAAGAGGACACTTTACACTCTACAACTCCTAAAAATGTATGTTGCTACCTAAATTGTTTTCAATATTTTTAAATAAACAGTGTCAATGACTTCTTTATTGACACTTTGACATACATAGTTGTACTGTAACTTTTGAATGTCTTAAACTTTGTTTTACTTTTTTTTAAATTCCAGAGCCCAGATTTGACAGCACTGAACACCCATCTGAGGCCTACCTGTTTTACTTTGTGATTACCCCAGATACTTCTACAACTAACCTCCTTGTAAGTTCTCATAGTTACACATAATTGAGAAGCAAATAGAAGCACATAATTGTGGAAAGATTTCCTTTGTATTTGCTGGTAAATTACTAAGATATTTACATAAAAATTAATGTTATACATACCAAAAATTAAAATTCTGCCATTTAATCTCTCTCATGTTATTCCAAACCCATAAAACTTGTGTTCATCTTCATGCAACAAATTAAGATATTTTTAATAAAAAAAGAAATTTTGAAAGTCTGTTAATCCAAAACTCTGACACTTCAAAATGTTCTTAAAGAGAAAAAAATCATAAAATATATCCATATAAATGGAGCAGTTTAATCCAAAGGATTTCTACTTTTGGGCCAAACGGTTCTAAGAAGGGTAAGGACTAGTTCCAGTCATATTTCCACTTGAACTTGGTTAGGCATGGTCTAATTACAAACCATTCTTGGTCTTGAATTCTTAGCCAACCTTGGTGTCACTGCTTAGGATTGGTCATCTGTTTGTTGCCTAGCCAGCGTTTTCTCTGTTTGCTATTTGAGTGAAATAAACACAATTTAATAGTAACATTAAAATAAATATTTTATCCTTAATCACACAGTCGCAATTTACATCTCGTACCGTATCTTAACTCTTGCATTACCAAGGCAACAACTGACACATTTGTGTGCATTCCAAAGGGCTCTGTTATCAGCCCAACAGTGAAAAATGAGACAATATTTGTATCGGCTTGGGTCAGATCGGCACAGAATGGAATGGTTAAGCAACAAGAATAGTTTGGCCTGACGGTGGAAAAGCGTCTCAAGTCTTCTGAATAGACATGATCATTTTATGATCGTGACGAGTGGGGCGGGGCCGAGAGCCGTGAGAACGGAGCGAGGCCGGTGGAGTAAGTGATAATGCACGACAACTGCGCCACTTACTGGTCTCGAGTCCCACGGAGGAGATCCGGAAGGATAAAAGGAGGAGTGACGACAGTGCAAGACGAGAGAGGACCAGGCCTGGACTTTATTTTGTGTTTTGGTTCTGTTTGTGTGCGGCAGTCATCTGTGAGGGGCTGTCACGCTGTTTTGTGTTTATTTTATTATTAAAGTTTTGTTTGATTGTTCGCCGGTTCCTGCCTCCTTCTTCCCGAACGACGAACTTTGCTACAATGACCAACTGTCTAAAGTTTTGGGTGAATAGACAATCAGTTGAAGGACAGAAATTTCTCAGATTTAATTGAAAATGTCTTCATTTGTGTTCTGAAAATGAATGAAAGTCATGGGTAAATGATGACATAAATTTAAATTTTGGGTGAACTAACCCAATGGCATGGCATTGTAGGCAGGACACATAATCCACATTTCCCTATTAATTAATATAGTTTTTGTTTACAGGTGCATCTCAATAAATTAGAATGTCGTTGAAAAGTTCATTTATTTCAGTAATTCAACTCAAATTGTGAAACTCGTGTATTAAATAAATTTAATGCACACAGACTGAAGTAGTTTAAGTCTTTGGTTATTTTAATTGTGATGATTTTGGCTCACATTTAACAAAAACCCACTAATTCACTATCTCAACAAATTAGAATATGGTGACATGCCAATCAGCTAATCAACTCAAAACACCTGCAAAGGTTTCCTGAGCCTTCAAAATGGTCTCTCAGTTTGGTTCACTAGGCTACACAATCATGGGGAAGACTGCTGATCTGACAGTTGTCCAGAAGACAATCATTGACACCCTTCACACAAATAAGTTTTATTTATTGGTCTTATGAAGTATTCTAACTGGTTGAGATAGTGAATTGGTGGGTTTTTGTTAAATGTGAGCCAAAATCATCACAATTAAAATAACCAAAGACTTAAACTACTTCAGTCTGTGTGCATTGAATTTATTTAATACACGAGTTTCACAATTTGAGTTGAATTACTGAAATAAATGATCAGTAATTGAATAAATGATTTTCCACGACATTCTAATTTATTGAGATGCACCTGTAGTTTTATACAGATGTCTAATGTTGATGCAGCCTGGGCACTAGTATCTGATTAGGTTGCTGACTATCAAAGATAAAGATGTACTTGTCCAAATCTTTTTGACCCTGTGTCTTCTGCCATCATTATTTAGGAAAGTACTGCAAAGAACAGTCTCCAGAATCTACTTCAACCATTTGCTTCTGGACTGTCATATGGTACATTTGGATTACCCTAATGCCATAAAAAACCTTTACAGGTTCGTTCAAAGTGTGATACTCGACTCGGGACCGAAAAAAAAAACACTAAAACTAAAGTGACTTTTTGAACCATTGACAACTTGTACTGCCTCCCCAGTGCCATACTTAAACTCATTCTACTGTTACCTCCACTTTCAAAATCAATGTTCTAAAGCAGCAATTCTTAATACTGTTCCTCGCGTCCCCCTGCTCTGCATCTCTCTCTCTCTCTCTCTCTCTCATTCAGCTCAGCTTCAGCAATGAACTGTTACAATTATACACTTATTTTCACATAGCTATAAGCGTTAGGCTTAAGGCACAAAGCGTTAAACATGGACGCGCGTGCAGTTGCCTTACTGTATTAAAGCTATAATCAGGATAAAACCGTATATTAAAAGCTAACATAAGCAGTAGCATTTACAAATAACAGCATATCTAAAAGCATGAGACAACAACAAACAAAAAACATGGGCCTACCATTAAAAGCTGTGCTTGCACAGGTTCTGCACAATCCTCTTCAATAATATCCTCTGCTTCTCAATCGGGCTCAAACTGAGAAGCGATATTAACGACGCTGTTGTTTACAATACAACCGGAGCACATGCCGCTGAGGTGAGGGGCGGGACGCTTAGACGCGCACTAGAGGCGGTTTAGCCAATCACAACACACTGAGCTAGCTAACCAATCAGAGCCCATCACCTATTTCTGAGGGCAGGGCTTCATAAAAGCAGGAAATGTTAAGTGTGTATCTCAGAGAAGGGACAGAGCGGTGTGGAATAAAGATAAATTATGTTAAAAATAATGCTTAAATTAAAAAAAAAAAAAAATTTTATAAAAAAAAAAAACGAAGCATAAACACATGTTAGACTGCACCCCGTAAACACAATCAAGCCTAGGGAAAAAACAGTGAACCACCCCTTTAAGTAAGGTTTACAAATTAAAATTTACAGTGTTTACTTAGGGTTTGGGTTGTTTGTTAGATCTTTAAAGGAAAACGTTTCCAAAATATTAGATAATGCCAGACATTTTAGCATCAACACCGCTGTTGTGAGGTAGAATAATTGCCTCTACTGAACGAGGTTAATCCAACGTGAGAAGGGAGGGGTTGAACCCTGTGGATGGCCTAATAATTGTAGAGGCTATGCTAGTTTATTACTCTTCAAAGGGCTGAAAAATGTGGTGGATCAATGATTATGCAATTTGGGGATCGTTTTTAGAGAGCAATTTAACACAGAAGAAAGGCACTGAGGTAAACTGGACACAACAGCTGTCCTTGTTCTCTCTTGAACTTGGATCAAATATGCTGAAATGAGGGCACAGGTCTCTAGGTCTCAGGGCCAGAGTTCATGCCCTCAGAAAGATGTCGCTGACACATAATCAGGGACAAAGATTGATTAACTTTGGTGGAGAACCTTTCGCTCCATTAGGACAAATGCTCACCTTGCTGGAGAATTTTGCCAAAGTACTTGTTCTGGCTGGTACAGTTCCAGCGCCGAAAGCGGAATTGGTATTGGCATTCGCGCACGCCCAGCTTGGCGCCCTTGGCGACTTCGTTGACGATCTCCGGCTGGGTCTGGCACAGTTCGGCCTGCTTGCCCGCAAGACGTTTGGTCTTCCTGCAGATGCTGTTTGGGTCCATGACCAAGGGACTCCCCACTGCCCTGAAACGAACAAAGCTTCATCAGATGACTCATCTGAACTACACAGGTTTTCACAAGATAAAGTGCGGTTATCTTCTCAAACCCCACGGCACACAAACCACTTTAAATGATGTAAAGCATTATAAATTTAATGCTCTGTTGCTTTACCGAAGGTTCACAATAAGGTCTGAGCTGATCCTCATTCATTTAGGGCTTTTCTTGGTTTTTAGGCGTACTCATTGTTGCTTGCAGATGACAAAGAAAATATACAGAAAAAAGACTACTAGAGTCAGACACACTATAATGTCAGCGGTAATCAAATTACCCCTTTGAACATAAACAGATAACATTTAAAGCAAAAAAAAATGCATCTTAATTGCTGGGTTTTATCAAAAGTGATGACAGACATGTGCTTACACTTGAATCAATTGTTTATTTCAACTGCTAATGGGAGAAGAGGCCTCAGGTCCAAAGCATTGAGCGGGCTGCCAGAGCTTTTCTGTGACAGTCGCTATGACGTAATGTGAGAACGGCACAATCCTCCGGTTCTTTCTTTTTAATAACTCTCGCCATATTGGAGTGGAGTTCAGCGTCTGTGATCCGTGCAGCTGAAGTCGGCTTTTATCATTATGTTGCCGTATGGGGGAGCATAGCTCTGTGCGAATCCCTCATTGCTTTTCATTCACCCCTGTCAAGGCTAATCTTTCAGACTAATAACATTCATCTGCTGTGCGAGTTTGTTTTAAAAAGTCAAACCAACGCTCTTGCCAGTCACCTTCCATGGCGGTCTGATAAGAAATATGAGAGGAGAGATAATGGGCTTTACAAGTGATGCATCCCGTTTTGATAGGCCTAATATTTCATTTACATACGACCATTCAACAGAAGTCTTTGGATATGGAGCAGCAGTAGTGTGTTTTGCTGTGATATACAGTGGGTACGGAAAGTATTCAGACCCCCTTAAATTTTTCACTCTTTGTTATATTGCAGCCATTTGCTAAAATCATTTAAGTAAATTTTTTTTCCTCATTAATGTACACACAGCACCCCATATTGACAGAAAAACACAGAATTGTTGACATTTTTGCAGATTTATTAAAAAAGAAAAACTGAAATATCACATGGTCCTAAATATTCAGACCCTTTGCTCAGTATTTAGTAGAAGCACCCTTTTGATCTAATACAGCCATGAGTCTTTTACTAAAGGACACTTCGGATTCATTTCATTACACATTAAAAAATTACATTATATATAGCCAAATTAAGTAATTTATTTTATTTTAATTAATTTAAATATATTTTTTTATATTCTTTTCCCAATGACAAAGGTATTAACTCATTTTCCTTACTGTTTCTAACAAACATCGCATTGTCTCATTCTTAGCATCACATATAACATGAGACAGTCCCTGTTTCTCTACTTCAATTGCTCATATATTTTAGTGATCTAATATGAGGAATATTCCACATATGTCTGGCCACATGGAGTATAATAAACTTATAAACAATACATTTTTGATAGTCAGTGTTCCACTGAGGTAAAATGAGTAGACAGTTTTTAGTCTTTCTTTTGAATCACACGTCTCTCAAATCAGTGAGGGTCAGACTATTGTTTTTACAGTTTGAATTTAACCATGTATTATGTTGCAGTTCCTAATAAAATTACAGGCCTATTGGCATATACTCGCCAATGTCAATTTTAATTTGCATTCGGTGCCTAAAGAGTGTTAATTCTGGACCCTGCCTAGAGCAAAAACACTGCAAGAGATGTTAATGCTAAACATTATCACTGTGTATTATGCATAACACTACTGTAAAGTAGTATTTATTAATCACAAATACCTGATGACTTATGACAATAATTTATGATATTGTTAACAAGCACAGTATTGTATCTCACAGTATTGTAAAGGCAGCACAAAGTGGACAACAAATAACAAATACATTTCTATTCATCTCCTTAAAATAGAAATAAAATGTTGATCTTGTTTAGAGGAATATGTGATGCATTGTTTTGATCATAGTGACCCATGTTTAAACACTTCATAACTCCAGATTTCATTTTTATTTACTGGCAACACATTTGATCACATTTATTTTAATGACAGTCAGACAATGTTTCTCTTTAAAACAATTTTGACAGTCTAGCGCCCCACCAGGAAAAGTATTTTTGTTCCCTATGGCCAATTCATCCCTGAGTGTAAAGGTTTCCATAGTGCTGAATGAACAGGCATGTAATAAAGCCTCTATTAGTATATCTCACAGATCTTGATCTATGATGCACACACCCCTGCATGATAATAATGTGCAGATTCAATGTTCTCCTGCAGCCTCTGATTATCTACAAACCTGTGAGCTTCTCAGCGCCAGGATCACTGCTTAAATAATGGAACCATATTTTACAGCAGGAGGTGTAGACTCGTAAAAAAGGAGACAGTGTTGGAGCGACTCTCTCTTTCCAAGTCCTTTTTCACTGTCAAAAGGGGCGAGGCAAAACGCTGACTTTTAAACGAGAGCTTGAATATCACAAAAGCGGCCCCGGGTTGCATATGTGGTCACATTATGGCTTGGGTGATATAGAGATGAAGATATTCATCGGCGTCTGATGAACCATCCCTTCCCTTGCTCTAATCGAAACCAGCCACGACCAAGACATAACAAAAGACAAAGGAACATGCCTGCAGAAAGAGTCAATCTGGACATGATGATGACTTTTCTAAGATCATCTTCTGCCATTTCTCATACAGTGATTCACATTAGGACTTTAACAATGGAATAAGAATGGTCTCTAAGCAGAGGAAGACCACATGCCCTAGTCCAAACATTATCCTCACGGCTTTATTCAAAGCCACTCTTTCCTGCCTTTCCTTTATCTGGTGAGACTCCTGGATGTGATAAGTGAGAGATGGGGCCTAATCATAACATAGAAAAAGATGTACCCAACTTGTGCAATCAGGAATATCCAAAAACAGCCACACCGTGATGTATGAGAGAGATAATGCAGAGGGGGAAACGGAGGGGTGAACTGTGATTAAGAGAAGTTATCCAAATAATCAGTGCGAACATACACATGCACATTCATCTTTTCGTAGACCTGTCGTCCTCTGCGCCTGCTGAGACCTCAGGTTACATTATGAATTGCATGGTTACAGATAAGTCTCTCTTTTTTCACTTTGTGAAAGAGCGAAATTCATCCCTACTTAATCCCCCAAGTATGCTGGATATGAAGTCAGTCACGACAGGGCTGGAACTGCACAGAGTGGCTTGGGTTCACTTCTGTGGCGCGTGGCGCAGAGCCATGGCACAATCTCCTTTTGGAGCGCACCACTAAATCATGCGAGTGGAACCATGACATTGCGCAACTCCATTACTACGATGCTGTCTGTCACACGCCGATGGGATAGACCCGAAGTATGAGAGAACAGCAGACGCACGCTCAGAGGTGAAACACTGTAAGTGTGCCAAACGGGCCAAGCAGCTGTCATCTAATCGTTATCTGATCCATCTCTCAAGACCGCTTGATTGGATATCTCTCCATTCTCCAAATGAGATTCGCTTCTCCCAGATTGAACATCGGAGAGGAGACTGTGCAGTCTGGGACACACTAATATACATTGGTTAGGTCCAATAGGAGACCTGTAAAAAAAGAAGACAATTCTGTCACCATTTACTCACTCTAATGTTGTTCCAAACCTGCATGTCTTTCTTTCTTATGTAAAGCACAATGAAGATATTTTGAAAAAAAAAAAAAAAAATCCATAAAATGAAAGCAAATATGGGCCAATGTTTTTTTTTTGGACCCTGATGACTTTCATTGTATGGGGGAACAAAAACAGTTCTTCTTTTTTGTTCTACAGAAGAAATCGAGTTATACAGGCTTAAAACTACATAAGGGTGAGTAAATGATGACATAATTATCATTTTTGGGTGAACTATCCCTTTAATACAGTGGTCCTCAACCATGGGGGCAGAAATTTTTTTTTTTATTAAAACTTAAAAAAGATTTTAAAATATTAAAATATTGTAACTTAATTAAAATGCTAAAATACACATACTACACACTAAATAATTATTTTAATAAACTAAATAAAAAAATCCCCCATTTCATAGCAACATTTAATTATTAATTAATTATTACAATCAATTTTTTTATTAAAGAACTAGCGTTCTTCAAAAATTCTGGAACAAAAATTATTATGGTTATTTAATTTAACATATAAACATTCCCAATTTCTGTTACTAAAAAGTTTATATACAAGTAGCTTTGTCATTATTACAGCAGAACATACTGGAGGAAATAGTATAGTTTATATGAGGGGCCTTTGAATATTGTATTGGATAATGGAGGCCTTCAAGTCAAAAAGGTTGAGAACCACTGATTTAATAGAATAAAGTGAGTGTGAACACAGATTGGGTCACACATAGGCATTTAAATGCAAAAATGTTGACTGAGAGTGTATTCACACACACACACACATAAAAGAGAGAGGGTATGGTGTGTGCACAGGCACACCTGTCCGACAGACTCCTGGCGGGCCGCCAGCACATGACCCCGAAGATTCCAGAAGAGGTGAGGCTTCCCATCGCTTCCTCAAGCACTCAGCTCTCAGCCCCACAGATCAGAGCACAATCAGAGTCCTGAGAGCCAGTTTATCTGCCTCCTTTTCATCTCCTCTCAGCCTCAGCATGTGAATGGCATGCCATCTGTCAGAGACCCTCAGCACAGCCCAGCCCCAGACGAGAGGTTTGTGATGGCATGCGTCGTGCCCCAAAGAAAGCATCATTGTCTTTGCAAACTATTTTAGACCTCCAGGTGTATGAGAGAGAGAGAGAGTGTGTGTGTGTGTGTATGTGTGTGGTTGTGTGTAAAAAGTGAGGGGAGCTTTAGGTGAAGCTGACCTTTTATAATGTGAAAATTGGATTAGCTAAACAACACCCTTGTTAAAAGTAATGTCATTTTGGATTGTCTCTGTTTATCAAACAATCTCCCTCTTGTCAAACTCGTACATTTCAGAGTGTAAGGGGAAGGAGTAGTTTATGATGACACCCACAGCCTGGAGGTCCACCTAAAATTCCAACTCTGACCCCCAATGTGTCTACCTCTGAAACAGAATACAGCTTAACCCTTAGTAAACTCATGATAAAGGAAGCTATGTTTAACAACTTTTATGGAAACTTTAAATTTCTCTGTAAGGATTACAAATATATTAAGTTATTTAGAGTGACCTCCTGATCCACCTGTTTTTTTAGTAATTATTTTTTTATGTTTAAATGCCGTCTTTCAAATATGTTATGTCATCTATGCATTTATTTATTGTTAATAATTCATTCTTATTCTTAACATTTTGATTTTGTAAGAAGTGCTTAATGGAAAGTGTACACTCTAAAAAATGCTGGGTTGTTTCAACCCAATGTTGGGTCAAATATGGACTAACCCAGCTGTTGGGTTAAATTTTGGTTACATTTTTAAATGAGCTTTTTAACCCAACAGTTGGGTTAGTCGATATTTGACCCAACATTGGGTTGAAACAACCCAGCATTTTTTAGAGTGTATATTAAAACGGAATAGTTTCATAGAGTGTGCAGGAAATAAGCCATATTTAAGGCATATAATATTGAAATTCATTTAACGCCTGTAATCACCAAAACTGCAACACATGCACTCTAAACAATAAATGTGAAACAGAAACAAAATGCTTTACAACCTGATGCAGCAAAATAACTTTCAAAAGTGTTATTCTTTCCTTATGAAACAATCTGTACTATGCTGCTTTACCATTCCAGCAACCAACATAACGATCTGAAGAACCTATGTGTAACATGAAGAACGTTTTTAAACTCTAGAGAACCAAAAAACCCACTCTGGAATACAGCAAGAAGTTTCTTGATAAGAAGAGGGGGTTTAGCCGAACCTGAGAACTATTTATTGTTAAGAGTGCCTAAGGATGTTTGTTCAATGAATAATTATGTGAAAACCCGGAACGGTGTTGTCATATTGTCATATTCGATCATCTCTAAACTATCACGCTGAAGTTCCCCACTAATCACACTGATCGAGCTTTAAATATGGAGCTTGCTGGAATTTCTAAAGGCGATTGAGCGCGCTGAGATAGCAACTGAGATAGTACTTACCACCAGAGCCCGATAATGTTGACTGGACAAAGCAGGATAAAGAAGAGGGCAAGCTGTGTTCTGGAAAGTGGAATCGTCATTGTCAGATGCCTTTCGAAGGACAAAAGATGCTGAAGAACTAGTCCAGAGATGAAAGAGGCTTGTCCTGTGAGAAAGCTTGATAATTTCTGAGGAGATTCAGCACCCCTGAATAATACACGTCCAAGAAGCGCATCATCTGGTGAGGACGATCGCAAAATCCGCTTGGAAAGTGGTCAGCATCTTCATTCTTACTTATTGGAGATCTTCATCCAGCAAAATAAAATGAGGGGAAAAAATCCAGGCAGAAGTGCACTTAGATCTTGATGGAATGCAGTCAAACCTCCTGAACTACTAAACTGCCAGAACTTTTAAAAAGAGTTTCGGTTTGGAATGTAAATAATTCAGTTGTTCTCTTGAAGCGCACAACTGTGGAGCTGAGTGCCATGTGCTGAACCTGTGCGCGCGCGCCCTTCTGCGAGTGCTGCAGATCTCATCCGGATCCAAACAGGTAGACGTCTAGAAGGCATTTCGTGCTCCTCTCGTCACGCTTTTTTTCTGCCTTCAGCTGGGGACTTTTTTCTCGTGCTGTAAGAAACTCAGAGCTCATCACCCACTCAGAGTCAGGAACATTGTCATACAGGACCAAACGGTTCTGATCCACAGTTTCTGGAGGATCAGGTAGAACACAACACATTATGAATGTCCAGTGCTGTTAAGCGGTACATTTTGTGACAACTTTATAGAACAGGCTGATATTCTTTGTTGAACTAAATGTCCTGCAAATATCTATTGAAGAACTATTAGGCTTTTTATTTATTATAAACAACAACAACAATAAGAAAGACATTTGGTATACATGCTTGATTCATGGCAATATGACCATCTCTGAGAAGTCTACAAACATGTTTAATTCAGTTATACAGTCCAGACAGGGTGAGCAATGGTGACACACTTTATTCCAGTAATAGGTTACTCCTGCTCAGGTGTCTCCCAACTTACTCCAAGTGACTTAGCCTTACTGTCTTGCTTCTTCAGAATCATTATCAAATATTTTAGGATTTATTTCGTTGTATCAAGACAATCCAAAAATTCTTAAATTCCATTCAGCGTGTGCTTTTGTATTCCAGCCCCCCATTGTTTAAATAATGATTTATGAGCATATCAAATCATAAAAACACAGTCGCATTTAGCCTGTAGTGCATTTAAAACAAAGCCATGAATCTCACACATTTGGCCTGTAATAGCTGTCCTCACATCTATCATCTGCAAAGATCTGCATTATCACCCTCATTAACTGTCCTCCCAATGTAATGTGTGGCTCTCCAGACAGTTCTTCATTGTGATGTTGTCTTCATTCGCCGTACACGCTCTACCTCATCTATCCGATGGCCAGGGGGTCCCGAATTGAAATCCAAGACCTCCCTGCTCTTTTGAAGTCTCACTTTACTATTGGATTCAGATACAGTGATGTACTGCATCACATGCAGGTACAATCAAAGATAGAAGCTCTGGTTCTGTTTTCATATCTCATTTGAGATAGCCAAGAGCAGAAAGAGGATGTGATAGGCTGTTTATCTGTCATCTCAGGGTCAGGTCTTTTTGATTTTCGCTCTTTGTTTTCCCTCCAGCTTCAAAGCAGCAAATATGGAACAGTTTTGTCTGAGCTGCAGGTGTTTTGCAGTTCAATTTATCATTACATAAAAGAGGGAAGATAACCTGCCTGTCTTGTGAGATAGTTTAATTACAAAGAAACAGCAATCAATTCGGGTCTGAAGGCAAATACATTTACTGAAAGTTAGTGCATATTGCATTTTGTACAAAATTGATCAATTTAGCAAAGATGTACTTTAAAGAATTCTAATCAGTTTAATAAATAACATCTAATCACACTAAGAAAGGTTTGTTCTTGTTATTCCTATAGTTATATGAGATGAAGAGCCTTTTTTATTTTAAAGAAAGTTTTAAAAAGAACTGTATCATACCCCATCTATCTATCTGTCTATATACTGTATATATATATATATGTATATATCTGCTGCATAATTGGAAACATGGCTTTAACGAAACAGACCGTGCGCTCTTTCTCCCTTTCTCTCTTCATACATGTGTGTGTGTGTGTGTGTGTGTGTGTGTTTTGTTTGGGAGGAGCGATTCTTCATACTTGGCTTAAACTTTATGGACAATAAAGATCCCATTTCAAAGTACAGCAGGGTGTTGAGCCTGGGGTCTCGTCTTGGCTGAGCGTTCCTGGGAACAGCCCTCTGAAGACCAGGAGAATATCTTCAGCTGACACACGGCGTGGAAAAATCCCCATGCAGAAGTTGTCCACCATACGGAGCGTGTGATAATACCATCTCTCATTTATTCAGGGCTAAATTTACATTTGATCAGGTAAAACCGATCCGCCACTTTTGCTACTAAAATGGAGATCCATTATTTAGAGAACACTGTTAATTATGATCTCCCCCCTTTTTCCTATTGTTTAACATTCTGATGTCAAACAGGGAGTGAGACAACTCCCTGTTACGTTAGCATCCAATGCGATTAGAAATCCCATTGCACACAATATTTTTTAAGCATAGTTAAAAATGACGTCCAAATCAAAACCACATGACGCTTATGTGCCATAACCTTTATAAACAGGCCACAGTCATTTCTGGAATCCCCATGAGAAGTCAAGTTCATGAAATTCCTTCACCACTGGCAGTAGAGTTTGTGTTATAAAACGTCAATATTGCTCCATGCTTCTGTGTGTCTGCGAACAGGCTGCTCAGTATGGAGAAAGGACAGTGTCAAGCCATGTGATGACCTAAACAACAGAGGATGGGAGGGGATTCGGCAGACGTGCTGTTTCCTGGAACTCGCATCAGATGAGTAAGATTTTGTCTCTTCAGAACATGAGGGCAGAGTAAAACATGTATAATCACAGCACACTGTATAATAATCTGTTTTGTGCATTATAATTTATTCCAATAAAAAAACTGTTACTCAACACAAGATTTGAGCCATCATTGAATCAGTGCTTGCTCTGTAAGTCTTTTTGCAGAATCAGTTCCTGCAGAAAAGTGCTCCCATTTTACAGATCATGCGCTCATCCTATCAGCAGCAACAGGTTTCACTTGGAGTACAGTAATTCATTCCAGAAGAAGTTGCAACCTCCAAATGGGTCACTTTTAATACTCTGTAATGGCATCACTTGTGAACTTTGGCCCAATGGAGGGTGTTAGTTTTAGGGAAGATGTCTTCAGCTCTACTGGGTGCCATTTAGCATATGAGTACAGTGTGGACGGTCACATTGGCCAGGTTCATTTAACACTATCTTGAGGAATTTCTCAAGTACACTGATGATTCATTTAATACGCTTCACCAGACAGGATGGAAGATTTCCGATTTTGTGGGATTTTCTACATTGAAATTACAGTGAAAATTACTCTAAAACATTATTTGTATTGTTTGGATTTTGATGGATTTTGATATATTTGGGTTAGGATTGATATCAATTTATATTGTTTACATTTGCATTTTTAAAAATAGATAGATATATATTGATTTATATTGAAACATCTAGATGAACAAAACATGATACCATAAAAATTACACATTGGAGTAATGCAGCATGGAAAAAAAACGGTCAAAAAGCCGCGTTTTCTGGTGAGATACACATTTGCAAGTAGATGAGCCAAGGAGATAATGGGCCACACACTGATTACTGCTGTGATAAACTCTCTGCAAATTAGAATCAGCACCTTTTTTGTCACGCTGCATAAGTAGCTTTTCATCCAGTTCTCTTTCCTTATGTTTACTCAGCTTATAAATGGGAAAAGGACAAGGAAAATCAGCAAAGTTTAAAAAAGGCAAACTATTTGAAAACTATTTTAACAATTTTTTACTTCTCAGTAGTGATATATAGTATTATGATGAAACAGATGTTAGATCCCATTTATTTAATAGGCACATGGTTTTATGAAGCAAAAATCATACAGCTGGATATGATTTTCATTAAGCCATGCATTTTAGGGAGAGACTTTTTGAACTCTAAATGTGTGAGCATATAGCACCACCATGTGTTAAGATTTTGTTTTGTAGGCAGATTGTGTTACAGTTTGTTGAAGTACACCTGGCTACAGTTTCAGAGACTAGATGGGTGTGCTGAAAAATGTGTTAATTTAGTATGGTTCAATTCAAGTTGATTTTAACATGATACTATCAAAATGAATGGATTTGTTTTAATCACAGCCATTTGCATGCCAACTGTGAAATACTTCCAGGAGTAATAACAATTAAATTTAGCCAAGGAACACCTGTTGAAAGAAAACGTCACCTCTCATACACATGCCTTTATCCTAGCAGCTTGACATGAATATGGCTGATGACAGATCATGACTGTCAGATGGCTTCTGCAACAAAGTCATTCACCTCTCCTGTCTGCAATACAAAATCCAAAGCAGAAATTAAAGTCTCTGTAATGATAAAATCTCTCCTTCTGTAGAAAATGACAAACGCAATACTTATATCAAGCAAATTCAGTTTAACATGCCCTGTCGAAGTTCCACAGAAAACCCAAGAGTAGAAAAGCCAACATGTCCTGACAGAGACTTGATAGGTTTAATCTGGGACTATAGGCTGATCATGTTTCCCACTCAGAGCAGCAGAACTAGGTGAGGTGCTGTGATTTCCAAAGGAAAGGGCTTCCACTGTGATGTGGCATCCTAAGGTAAACATGCAAATATGCTTGATAACATCTAACACACCCTTGATCTATTAGAACAAAGAGCTCAGTGAGGGAAACGTTCCCTCTGGGGATTTTGCGGCCCGTAAAGAAATTGTTTCCACTCAGTGTGTTTGTGTCTGATGTGTCAGAGAGATTTGGGTGGGTCTTGTACATTTTCATTCATGTTAAGTTACTGTAGAGTTCAAGCCTCAAATCATGGATATTTTGAAAGAGAATTACTTATTGGAATGACTGCTTTTGTATATAAATTTGTTTCATATGTTCTTTCTTTCTATCTATCTATCTATCTATCTATCTATCTATCTATCTATCTATCTATCTATCTATCTATCTATGTATCTATCTATCTATCTATCTATCTATCTATCTATCTATCTATCTATCTATCTATCTATCTATCTATCTATCTATCTATCTGTCTATCTATCTATCTATCTATCTATCTATCTATCTATCTATCTATCTATCTATCTATCTATCTATCTATCTATCTATCTGTCTATCTGTCTGTCTGTCTATCTGTCTGTCTGTCTGTTTATCTATCTATCTATAAATAAATAAACCCACAATAAATAAATAAAAGTGTAGCTACACTAAACACACTGATGTACAGACAATCAATGAACTAGAGCGGTCAGTGATTATTTAAAAATTAGAAAAGCATAAGCAAAAATAAATAAATGCTCAGGAGGACAAATAAATCCATAATTCTATGACAAAATGTAATTTTTTTCCAACGGCTGATGGCTTATGACTCAGAAAGGTTTAGTCATAAGTTGAATCTTGTTCCCTCTCTCTTGACCTGCTTTATGCATCGCAAGGATTAAGTATATTTTTTATGTTAAGTGTATATATTCATGCCCTCATTATATATGTAATATATATTATTTGTTCAGTTGTTTGTTTATTAAAAGTTACAGAGCTCAGAAATGATTGCATAACAGAAAGGACCTGAAAACACCTACAGTTGAAGCAACTCGTGCAAGCATGACACAATCTTGACACTGGTGAGGCTGCCTGGTGCTCTAAAGAAGTTATTTTTCCCCCAGACAGAATAAGTATACTATTAGAAACCTCAAATGTCAAGGTATTTATGAAAATGAAACGTTCCATTGCAATTTTATTCAGCCATTGCATGAAACAGGTCTAATAATTGCTTTTAAATATCATCAGGAAATCATACCACTTAGATGAGTGCCCCAATGCCAAAATAAGTAATCAGAAGCATTTCTTTTTATTATTACTATAATCTTAATTGACATTGGTAGATAAATGAAGTGCCATTACTTTGTTTCTCATTCTTTATTTAGTTTAGTTATGCTGTTTATTATTATTTTTGTATTATATTGATTTGACTTATAACGGCGTATGGTAAAATATGAGCCCACATCGCCCTCTAGTGGAAGTCATGATATAAGATTTAGTGTACAAGAAGTAAACATTATTGATTCCGAGCTCATGACAGAAAATATAAACAAGTTATTATGTTTGTAAACACTGTAACTGTTTTTTTTCTTTCCCACAATCTCCTTCTTTTAATATGTCCCATTGGAAACTCTGTAATCATTCAGGGTGGCCCCATGGTGCTCATTTCTCTATTTCAGTCAACACTAACAATGCCCAGAGGTAAATTAGGAAGGTTAGAGACTACAGTTAACTAATCCCATAACATGAAAGGATCAGTTGTCTTTGGTTATCAGTTAGGCTCACGTTGACCTCATACTAACCTCTTCCTCCAGGCACTGGTTCACAAAGCTGTATTCTGATCGCTAACTGCTAAATTTATCCGAAACTACTGTTTTCAGGCCCACACCCAGAATTTCTGCCTTCAGAAAAATTAAACGTTATAATAATAGTTATTTCTCAATGTTGTGACATTGTTTCTTATATTTGCAAATGCATACTGTATCTCAAAATTGCGTCTTTATATCTCACATACTTATTTCTTACTTAATTATTGTAATGGCAACTTTGTGTTCAATCTGTTTTTTAATATTATTTATATACTTTTATAGTTTTTAATGTATTATTATTTTAAATTAGCATTTATTTTTAGATATTAAATTTTCATTTTAGTAATTTTGTTATGTGCTTTTGTCATTATTATTTTTTCAATATTTCTATAGCTTTAATTTATTTCAGTTTTAGTTTGAACAGTTTCAGCAATATTTCTAATTTTTGAGTTTTTCCATCAAATATTTTTTATTTAAAATGAATATAATTGTAATAGTTTTATTTTCAGTTTTTGATATAATGAAATCTTTCAATCTCACAATGTGGCCTTTTTTTGTGCACTTTTTAAAACTTTATCCCAGTAATCACTTTTTCTTTTTTTTGTGGTTAAACATTGCAATGGCAACGTTGCAGTCCTGAATTTCACAATCATGAGTTGTAATAAAAATTATCTGTTTGTTTTCTCAGGGCGAAATACATCAGCACAGAGCTGGGAATCCGAGAGCGTCTTTTCGTGGGAATACTCACCTCCAAAAACACCATCAACACTCTAGGTGTGGCCGTCAACCGCACCATCAGCCATCATCTGGACAATGTTGTGTTCTTCACTGGTATGCGAAGCCGCAAGATACCCCACGGGATGGTTGTGGTCACCCACGGTGATGAACGCCTCATCTGGAACATGTTCCAGACCATCAAGTACATTCTAGAACACTACATCACAGAGTACGACTGGTTCTACCTCGCCCAGGACGACACGTACACTCAGGCGGATCGAATCAAGGCTGTGGTGGAGCACTTGAGTATGGACCGGGTGCTGTACATGGGCAGTCCAGAAGAGTTCATCGGAGGTGAGATGCGGGGGCGGTATTGCTATGGGGGTTTTGGATACCTGCTGTCCCGCAGTCTTCTGCTAAGGCTCCAGCCCTTCCTGGAGAACTGCAGGAACGACATCCTCAGCTCCAGACATGACGAGTGGCTTGGGCGATGCATCATTGACTATGCTGATACCAACTGTGTGGAAGAATTTGAGGTGAGAAGTTTTGCATTCAGTAGTTTACAAATATGTAAATAGTTTCACTCAGCCTTGGGAAAACCCTTTATATCCCATAAAATCTATATATGGGCAAAAATGTACACGCAATACAGTAAGACTTTTTTATGTTTTGGAAAGAAGTCTCTTATGCTCACCAAGATTGCATTTTTTAGATCAAAAATACAGTCAAATTGAATGGATTTTCAGCAGCCATTACTCCAGTCTTCAGTGTTACATGATCCTTCAGAAATCACTCTAATATGCTCTTGGGGCTCAAGAAGCATTTCTTATTATTATTGATGTTGAAGACGTGCTGCTTAATATTCTTTGATGAATAAAAAGTTGAAAAGAACAGCATTTATTTGAAATAGAAATCTTTTGTAACATTATAAATTAGGGGTGCTCCGATCATGATTTTTGAGGCACAGAAAGCAGTATCTGCCGATACCGATCACCGATACCGATCTTTTTAAAGCCTTCTTTTTATAATTTATTTAACTATTTATAGTGATACTTCAATCAGGATTTTTAGACATTTATTCAGGGCCTGAATTTCATTTTTGAAAATGGGGGAAATTCCCCTCTTAGGTGTCTCTTGTGAGAGAGGAAGCTGTTTTCACACAGGAGTCCGCTACTGATCCGTTGCTGTTTACCACAAACACAGCATTTATTCCAACATTATAATCATTCCATTATATTCCATTATTTCAAATCCAAACATTGTCACTGAAAATGCTTTTTCAGCATTGCAATTCTTTTTTTACACAGTACAGTAATACAATCTTTCACAGACATGTTTAAACGCAATAAATATAAGCAACACATCATTCAATGCTTTTTACTTTTGCATTTAATTCTAGATTTATATATTAAGTTGCTCAAGCAAGTGGCAAAACATTTAAACTACTTTTCTTACGTTATCACAAACTTACCATTGACAGAAATAGTCAGCTCTACTGCCTTTCCTTTTGTATTTAAATCTTTATTACAAGCAATCCTGCGGTTCATAAAGAACTCTGTTTTCCTACCTCAACGAGTGCATCTATTATTGCCTTGTTTATTTAAAAGTGCTCTTTTCCTTTAAAACTAGCCAACAAGCCATATGTGTTGACTGTGAAAGACAGTATACTTTAATTATATGCATTTATGGAGCAATTGCTACATTTTCATATGTACTGCAAACAGTGTGCTGTCACTTTAATTCAGCGCATGTATCACAGCAAAAATAGACTCGGTGCGGAAGCGATCTCTGCACTGCTGCAGACGCACCGCTCCTGAACGCACTGCCGTGTGCAGTGTGAATGCTTTAATCCGTTAACATGAGCGCGGAAAAAATACGCACCACATACCATGCACTGCAAACAGAGTAATGTGAACCTGGCATTATGTGTGTCTCCAGGAGAGCTGAATGGTTAAACACTGACAAGAATTAAAAAGTAATGCAAAAACTTTACTTGTATAAACTTTAGTGACGATGTGACACTGCCTTGATTGTGCAAGTGATAATTCCTGTGTCATCTGTGCAGCTCGCTTATAGACAGACGTGATGTGTGGTGATTTGAAGTCATTCGTTTTTTTATTTTTTTTATTTGAGTACCTCACCTTCAGCATTATAATTATTTCACCCGCGCCGGACTAAGACGGTGACGCTGCATGTCGTGCCAAACCTCTCACGGCAGCGTCATCTGCTTGAGATCGTTTTTTTGAGATCGGCCTTTTAGAGACCTCCGATCAATCATCCCAAAGCGATTATCGGCCGATAATGATCGGTAGCCGATCAGTCGGAGCACCCCTATTATAAATGTCTTTACTGTCAGATTGATCAATTAAAAATAAAATAGTAAATTTCTTTCAAAAATATAAATGTTTTGAAATGGTAGAGTAGCTCCAGACCTGTGACCCTGTCTTAATCATGACACTGTGTAGTGTAAAACGACATGTAACGCTTAAGACCTGATGACTGATGGTTAACATACTTCAACATGTTTAGCTCATGTGGGCAATGCAAGGTCAAGGTCATCTGTCCCTCTTCTTTCCATCATTTCCTGTCTTGTTTTAAATTTCCAAACTATAAAAGTGTGAAAAAGGCTTAAAACAATGAGTATGTTTACATGTGCAATTATAATCAAGGCACAACTGTTGATCTCCAAAAATACATGACAATGTGTAATCAAATATATTTAAAAGAATAAATACACACCACGCATCACCTCTGTTTTTCAGAGCGAGTGTGCATCACTGAGGCCAGTTGTAGTCCGATTAACGTGTTTACATGCTGGAAGCTGAGCTACACTTGCATTATCCAGCTCTATTGGTCAGACTTCACTAAAACCTGTCTGGTACAACAATTTCACTCTGACTAAAGCATTTATGCACATCATACTGCAATCATTAAAGAAGAAAGTGTAATGATGGTGTTTAGGGCATTTTATGAGGAGTCTAATTCTATAATGAGTATTATCATTGTTTTAGTTATGTTTGGTAGTAGGGGTGTGCGATATATAATGTCTGCGATAATATCGTAATTGTTGTTTTAACGATGTGCGATTTGACATTATCGAGTATTTTGCAAAAACCATTCAAAACATCCCTACAGAGCGCATGAATACATTACGTGAAGTCTAGACTAGTGCGTGTGCGCATTTAGTGTGTTTTCTTTCACTGCATGATTCAATCTATTAAAATGCATTTAGAATGATCACAAATTCAAGACACGATGGCAGAAAATGTATATATTTATACCACTTCATATAATTATTCAATTTCACACGAAGAGTGCCGTTTTTCTCCAAAATTACCATGATTACAAATGTGACATTGAATTCAATAAACAATAAGTTAATTAAGAGACTTACATTTTAGACACCATATTGCTTGTTTTTGCTCTATTTCGCCAACAAAAATCATCCCGAATACAGCCACAGTGCTGTTTTGTGTCTCTGAGCAACATTACTGTGTTTCGTTC
>NW_015505908.1:460924-482906 GCF_001515645.1 Sinocyclocheilus grahami
TTAATTTCAAATTTCGTCTTTTTCTTTCTTTTCTTTTTGTTTTCTTTTTGGGGGATTTTTTTCATGTTTTAAATCATTTCAAATATCAGTATTCAACGTTTTATGTTTCATATATCAAAGCATTATTTATGCATTTGTAATTGCAGGTTAAATGCATTCATGTCTTGCATTAAACAAAATACATGTGTGTAAATACATCTAAATGTGACTTCAGATGCAGCTTCTGTGTTGATTTAATTTGCTTGGTAACAGCCCAAATGTCTTATTATTCTAATTCCCTGATTAAATGTAAGAATTTGACTCAAAAGATAATGGACACTTTTAGAAAAAATGGCTTTATAAAGGTAAAAAGGCCCATAAAATGCAAAAATCAGTTTAAACTTATTGGAAAAGATTAATTTCTATCAGTATGAACTGACCACCACACAGAATATGAAGAATATTAAAAACATTAGGAGTCAGCTGTCTTCGGCAGTCCTTAAGGTACCAGCATAATAATACACTCAGCAAAATATCGTCTAATTATCGTTATCGATAAAATCCCATAAAATATCAAGATATCATTTTTTGTCAATATCGCACACCCCTATTTGGTAGATAAATGTCTGTGAATGTGAGATGCTAGAACTTGGTGTTATTGGAAATGCTTTTGTAGAAAAAAAAATACTTGGCATATTTTCAACTCCACATTATTTGAATGAGCTATCAGTGTCTGTAATTTCCATCTCTGTGGCCTTGATTGATAGAGAGTCAGACTCCCAGTGGTAAACCTGTGGTGTTTGATGACAGACAGCTTTATACGGGGCCTTACTCTGAAGCTAAATCTCACTGCCTTTCAATTTACCAGCAGACGTATACAACAACCAAAGATAAGATTCAGATGTCTCCTTTGAAATGTGCTGCTGTTCTCAGCAATTAAAGGGAAGATCTCCAGTCTGCTGCTTTAGTCTGTCAGTCAGCACAACATCACCTCTATTCTATAAAGTTTCACCTCTGTTCAGCTTTTTACGCTCACTGCCAGTAACTGCTGGAATTAAATTCAAGACACATTCTAGTTGCTCTTCCCACCATCTTCAAGTACAGAAACAGTGCAAAACAGTACTCGTTTGGAATGTTTTCTCAATGGTAATATGGCATCATGGCCTTTCTCACCTGAAATACATTTTACATTTTGCAGTCTGTCTCTTCTGACTCCCGTAGACAGAGGTTGGATCTCAAAGCTTTCAGTTCTCCTGTCTTTCTCTCTAGGTTAGAGGTGATGTAAGCCAGTGGCTTTGTTTCTGCATCCACAGATCCCTGTTTGCCCAGATCTTGTCTGGGAAATCGGCAGTGCGTAAGCAAGAAAGAGTCTAAAATATACACAAGCTTTAAAAAAAAAAAAAAAAAAGGCAAGAATTCATAATCCATCAATTTTCTGTTAGAAATGTCTAGACATCCCTTAACATCTCTCACTCTAGCTTTGTTCTTCCACTTAACCAGACAATTTAAAAATAATTATTAAATACAAGATAAGTAGGCCACTACAGTCTGTCTTATAAATGCTGACATTCACAGCATTGTACATTTTATACATAGAACTTTTTTTCAGGCGTGTTTATGTGACTGATTTCGTTTAGAATGGTGCAAATTGTAACTTAGTGTTTCCTCTTGTTATTTTAATAGCTTGATCAGATTAGATTCACTTTTCTCTGACTGTGGTCTAATCGGCTCAGGTGCTTAGCTTCTGCACCCCACTGGCCAATGCACACCTAGTGTTCAGCACTGTTTTGTTTTTGCTTCTTTTACTAGAGTTATAAATGACTACAGGAAATGTGAAGCATGATAAAGATTTTTTTTTTCATGTGCTTTTGGGGAATCATCTAATTTCTTATTTTTAGGTATTTTGTAATACAGTTTTATTACATCTATGGGAATGTTTATGGTTTCTAAATGCAGCAAATTTAGACATTATTATTATTGTTGTTGTTGATGTTATCTTAGAGAGAACTATTCTGTATGAGTGGTTAATTTTCGTTTTCTTACCAATATTTACTACCGATAACTTTCACCCAAAAATGAAAATTAGGCTGAGTTTTACTCACCCCCAAGGCATCCTAGGTGTATATGACTTTCTTCTTTCATATGAATCCAGTCGGAGTTATGCTTTATGTTTTAAGCTGTTTCATGGCACTCAGCGGGTGTTGCATGCATCAGTCCAAAAGAACTTGAATAAAAATCGCCCATCCATAAAAAAAAGTGTCTCACACGGTTGTGGGGAGTGAACAAAGGCCTTCTGTAGCGAATCGATGCATTTTTGTAAGAAAAATATCCATATTCAAAACTTAATAATCACTTTAATGTAGCTTGCGCCAACAGTTGTACACTGGAAGTAGTTCCGGGCGGATGACGTATGAGGTCAGCGTTGCGCATGTGCCGGTGAGTCTCGTGAAAACCAATGTTTGTTTACAGGAGCAAAGGAAGCAAAGTTTCCTTACTTTAGCAAAGGAAAACCAGTCTCCTCTTGGCTTATATCGAAATCCTCTGACATTCTTCTTTACAAATCCTTGTTTTGTACTTCTAATTCTTGACCGTTGTTTTGTTCTGATCTCTCCGGTGCGTTTCCGACCTCACCTCGTATGTCATTCCCCCGGAACTGCTTCCGTTTAAAACAGTGAGCGCAAGCTAGATTCAAGTGATTCACAAAAATATCAACATTAATTTTTAATGCAGGAAATTCTCTGGTGTATTCAGTTCTTTGTCTGGTTGAACTGTATAAATTATAGCACTGGCCTTTGCCCAGAAATGGACTAAATGCCTTTAATGCAGTCCTTACATAAACCACAAAAAAGAGAAAGTGTGAGGTCTAAGTTGTTTTGAAAACCTCTTATGCTATAATTTCTTATGCTATAATTTCCCACAGTGGTCTTTCATTTAGCTCGTATAAACACCTGCTAAAATTTGAATGCTAGAATGTTTAGAAGAGAACTTGACCAAAGTTACTGCCATACACATTTCAGACTCATACCAACTCAGGCAGACTCATTCAGACTCATGCAATGTTTTAAATTAATTAATCAGAAATAAGCGTAAGAATTTTAAGACAATAATTTAACAATAAAAACTTTAATGTTTGTCTGCTTTGTGACTGTGCTATTGAGCTTTGGCACCTTTGGCCCACACAGAATCACAGCTCAAAGTTGAATCTCACAGAGACTGAGCCATATGTCACACTTTTGTTTGGAGGGGTCTGGGGTCCGCAGGCTCATCTCTTCTTGAAACAGGTACTGAGACCTCTATTAATCCATCAGAAGAGCATTAGATTTCTAGATGTCAGTGTGGAGCTACTGGGGGAGGGAGTCAGTGGATCAGACACACTAAACATGATGTACTGTCTCCATTTTGCCATTTCATCCAGTTATAAATCCACCTCTGCCTTTGTCATCAAAGCAACTCCTGTCTGTCAACACATCATTGTAGTGTGTCCTATATCCTTTTATGGAGCAGTACTCCTGCAGGGTCAAAAGTGGAAGCATTTACTTTGCTTAAACATCAATTGTTGCAACCTGGAGCCAGCATTCAGAAGAGATCAAGAACCTCAGCTAAACATTGATTTCCAAAGGAATGCACCAATATTTAAATTCTGGCTGATGCAGATAAGCCAGCACTTATTTTAGTGTTATGAATGATAATCAATAAATTCTATACTGTTTTGTCTGAATAAAAATAAACAAATAATTATTTTAAATGGTACAAGTGAATTTAGGCAGATTTGCTGAAGATTACATTTAACAGTGTTGTTAAATTATTAGTGTTTTTAAAGATTAAATTTAAAGGGATAGTCCACCAAAAAATTATTTACCCACCCTCAAGTTGTTCCAAACCTGTATAGACAGAACATACTATAAAAGTCAATGGTTACCATCAACTGTTTGGTTATCAATATTCTCCAAAATATCTGCTTTTGTGTTCAGTAGAAAAAAAATGGTTTGGAGCAACTGGAGAGTGAGTAAATGATGACAGAATTTTCATTTTTGGGTCCCTTTAAGTGAGCATTTTATCCCTTTAAGTGAGCACTTGATGATGGCAAAGGTCACTGAAAAAAATAGTAGCAAGCATGCTCAAACAAATTAAATGAAGACGTTTCACTAACCATACTTTTTTTTTTCCTCAGGGGCAGAAGTATTATTATTATGAAATGGGAAAAAATTCTGACCCCAGTAAAGAAGATAATGTGCAGTTTAAGAATGCATTGACTGTCCACCCAGTGTCTGATCCTGAGCAGATGTACAGACTTCACAAACACTTTACTGAGATCGAGCTGCAGAAAACGTATGAGGAGATCGAATGACTACATGGTGACCCGGACGCGCATGTCTTCGGATGTCCAGGAGATCCTGGAGAACCTGGATATATATGATATGTTCGTCAAATACTCTGGCCTCCATGTTTTCCGAGCAGTGGAGCCGGCCCTGAATCAGAAATACAGCTACCAGCCATGCAATCCTCGTCTTAGTGAAGATATCTACCTGAGGTGTTTGCAGAGCACCCTGGACAGCCTTGGATCACGCTCTCAGCTCGCCATGCTGCTGTTTGAACAGGAACAGGGCAACAGTACTTAAAACCAAACCCTGAAGATTGAGAGATGACCCAGAGGACATAAATGGTTTTTGTCCGTTGGGCTGATGCTTTACTTGTAGTCGGACAGTGCTGAACAATCAAAAATGCTGTCGGTACCAAAAGAAAGACTAAAAACGTTTTAAATCTATTTAAAAATAGCAGATTTTTGTGACAACGGGATTTATGATTTGCTGTTAGCTGTTGAAATGATCACTCCCGTAACATATCTAGATCACTGTGCCTTAAAGAATATGCTGTCCTTTCATAACACTTTTGTCTTGTCATCACAGACACTTTTGCTCAAGCAGATTTGTTTAAAGGAGTTTTAATGTTTGTTTAATGTAACAGGGTTTTTGTAGAATGAAGGATTCTAACAATAATAGCAGTGGGTTTATTTTTGTTGAGATGTTTTTAAATGCTTCAGTCAGTTCAAATCTTCAGTCAAGTCTTAGGCTGATTTTAAGAAGGAAAAATCAATGTCTTATTGACCATTAGTGCCAAAAACCAAATGTCAAGACAGTTTTTTGAAAGTTTCAAACACTATTTTTTCCAAAGCATTTCACCCAGCATGGTTCCATACTTTTGTAATTTATCCTGGAATTCTAACGAGAACGCAGATGCAAATATTTGCATTAAAATGCATATAAATATTTGTACCATTGAAACCGCCTCAAAGAGATTTTTCTGATGAAACAAGTAAACTTGCACTAATACTTTCATTGCTGGTCTGTCTTGTATATCATAATGCTGCACAATACGCCTTTTACAGCATTTCATTCTGTTCAAGAAAGATTATAGGGTGCATTACACGGTTATAGTTAGTTCCTGTGCTGTCTACCAGAGAGGAGTGCAATACTAGTGCAATACTGTTCAGATGGTGTGGTGTACTGACTCTGCTTAGAGCCTGCTGATGGAAGCACTCCAGATGAGTTACTGTAAATACATCTATTGAACACATTTCTGAAGATGCACTACAAAGAACCTCTATCACGTACCATTCCAAACACATCACAAAACAATGTTTTTGTGACAATATATTGGCTTATATAAGATAATTCAGATTTGTTTGTTTTGCAAAGTGAGTGTATAAAGCCTTTATCTATTTTTGTGGGTCTCCCTTTTGTCCCTATTTCTTGGTACATGTGTTTGTTTACTGTATTGACTTTGTGTTGAAATTTTCTTTTGTTGTTTTTTATTTAAGCAATCATAGACTTTATGCAGTACACTGACAACATCTTACACAAGTGACTTGTGTTACACAATATCATGATGCTGGATGTTAAATGATTTTGCGTACAAGAGCTGTGAAATAGGTTTTACAACGTGATATGTTTTGTACGTTTTTAAATGACATGCACAACATGAATGGACACATCACAAAATGAGCACAGATTGAAGCCGCTACTGGCCTTTAGGGGTCAGCAAAGGAGCGTGGGATTTCCTGCTCTTCAATATGTATACTTTCACAAGACTATTTCTTAACCTCACCTTTGTTGTTTTTTCACTATAAATCTATTGTATTTTGTTTTAATATTATTGTACAAAATGTTTAATAAAGATTTTATTTTAGGGCTCAGATAAAGATGATCACTTGTCTCTTTTCTCTAATACTTTCATGGGGCCATTTCTTAATAATGTTTATATTTCATTTGATATTTACTTTTAAGTCAGATTTTTACCAAAAACAACCGATAAACCGATAAAAAAAAATTTCTGTGACCGTTACTGCAGGATAAATGAAGGTTACAAATCAAGACAAATAGGTTCCAGATTTCAGCATCAGTCTTAATGAGATGCTGTAAATTTTCACCTCTATTTATGTCCTCTCTTTTAGAGCCCTTAACCACACACACACTGCCTTTGGGCACACGGTGAACCCATATAAGCACCAGGCAGCTGAAGTCAGCAGTATATAATTATATATGACTCATTTTTACATCACTGGGGTTTTATTCCAGCCTAACTTTTCCCCAGCAGCTCACTTATATAACAATTTACATCCAACAATCACTTGCATTTTTGTCACTCCAGACATTGTGATACATCATTATCAGTGGGATGCTGGTCTTCAGCACAAAATTTGACTAAAATGTATGAAACACATCAGCAATAGAAGATTTGATATCCAACAGGAGCAGTTTTTTTCTCTCTCTCTAATTGCTGTAGGTGGCAAACTGTTAGAGATTTAGCAAAACACTCATTTATAACATATGTATACATAAACCCAACGTGTTTAACATCTTAAAGAGATAGCTCACCCAAAAATGAAATAATTTACTCACCCTCATGTCATTCCAAACTGGTATGACTTTCTTTATTCTGTGGAAGATAAAACATATTTTGAGAAATCGTCACCATAATTGTAGCGAATCAGCTCATGGGGAAATATGAATAATTAACCATAACTAGTTATAATTAACTATTCATATATTAGATCCGCTGTAGATATTTAGCTGACCACTCAGGGTCAACTGTCTTGTAAATTCTAAGAACGTTAATTTCCTGGTTAAGGGAAATAACTTTCTTACTGTACAATTCTATAAGCTTGTAACGTAAATCTGCATGATTATTGACTCCGGTTATGAGCAAACAATGAACACGTCAGGTGACGAAATGTCTGTGTTTTTTGTCCATTAAATGGAAGTCAATGATCACCAAAATTGATTGGTTACCAATGTTCAATCTTCTTTCGTGCTCCTCAGAGGACATAAAGTCATACAGGTTTGGAACAACATGAGGGTGAGTAAATGATGATTTAAGTACTTCCACAATTATTTAAAAATGCTTAATTTTGAACCGTAGTTGATATTATCACCATAATATATGGCTAATATATTATGCTGTATCTTTTAGATTCAACATTTGTTGTCTTTTGGATCTATTGACAGCATCTGTGACTGTTGATTGCCTCAGAAAATTATGCTTGTCTATTAGTTTGTCAAAACAAAAACTGTAATGTTCTTACAATCGAAATGTGAGGAAAACATTCTGGTCAGAAATGTGCAGTTTGTATTATTATTAATAACCAACATACTTACATGTACATGGAAGTTCATAACTATTTTACATTTTGGGGACTTTGAGGCTAATTCATATAAATTTGTACAATCTCACTCGTGTTTTTTTTCTTTATTTTTTGTACGATCTGCTTATGCCCCACTAATGATTAGGTATAAGGTGGACCTTCATGCTTGTTTTCTCTAAAATCATGCTTTTCTGTATGAATCACATCATACAAATTAATACCTTGTAAAATAGTTGCATTTTCTCATGAGATCAGACTCTAAATAACAGAAATGTGTGTTGTTTAAACTGTAAAGTTGTCTCCAGTATCCTTTTAGCCTTATGATTAATTATTACAGAAGTAATTTTAACAACATTTCACATTTGTGGTAATTGACAGCACGCCGTGGAGACTGTCAAGAGATTAACTTGTATTGAACCCAGCACATTCCTTTAAGATTCCTCAGTGGAATCATAAGCCATCAAAAAGCACGCAGTGTGAAGTGCTTATATCTCAGTGAACAGAACCAAAGTGATTCATTTATCAAGATTTTATTATTGGACTGCAGTACGTACCATAGTTACATTTATAAAATGTTTTCTAACAGAAACCACGGTCATAACAGCAGACCTTTGTACAAACTGTATTTTGTGTTCTCTGAAGTCTGGTATACAGTCCATTAGGTTCTGGAGCATAATGGGTAATTAGCCTGATTAGTCTTTATGCCTTTAATCGTGTGGAAATCTCAACAGTCTGTTTGCGCTATATGCTGCTATATGCTGCTTCAGTGCCTCGTTTTATGGCCCCCTCTTGGAGCTAAATGGTGGTCTGGCTGGCAAAAGCGGGTGGAAAAGAACAGCATGTCAAAGTTAAAGCAGCGTGGCACAGCTTTAAAAATACACACATAGAGCTCAACACTGCCCCAAATGGAACTGACATCTGAAGATGAAATAATATTGCATGAAGGAATATTACAGTTGTCCGGATCAATTGTAGGCCTAAATATTTCTCCAAACTACGTTCTGTATATTCAGCTTCCTCAGCATCCAAGAAAAGAAATGTGTAAATGTTAAATCATAACTTAACTGAATTTAAAAATTGAAGATTTTCTGGAAGAAACACTAACAAAATGTGAGGGATTTGTAATCCCCTCACGCACCAGCGCTACATGGTGAAACTGGACATCGTCCCAAACCACAAGTTGCTCCAGTTGTTCCTACTGTGCCTCCGCTATTGCTCTCTCTTTTCTCTTTCCGCTTCCTACATTCTCTTCTATTTCTCTCTCATAATCTTTCACCTGTAGTACTCCAAGAAAATTATGTAATTTGTATGAAATTATGAATAGATACAATCTATTTAGGAAAACAGAACTGTGCTAATTGCTTAACAGTGTGTAACACCTCTGTTTGGAGAAATGTCTTATTGGTGTGGAAGCATTTACATCCTCTTTCTGATGCAGATCTACCTGCTGGATCGCACAAAGTCGTTGCCATTTGCTAAATCCTTTTTAAAAAGACCTGTGAGTCGTGCACACACAATTGCATTTCAACATTTGGAGCAATTCCTTCTGCACAGGTAAGATAGGCCACAAATGCAGAAATATACAACTGTACAAGTGCATGAGGTTGACAGATAATGCCAAGTCAAATCTGAGTGATTTGTTCCAATGCAATTCTTGGACATGCTCTGGTATGTCAGCTCTTCTGCTTTCACTGCTGACAGCACAGTTATTTATGACAGTAAACTGTATTATTATGCATAACCGGCTTAGTGTGCCATCAAGACTCTGACTGGGAACCTTTAAAAATGCCACTTTGATACAGTTTTATGAATATTAAAAGCCCATATTAGCCATGATTACTTTTATATGGATGGAATATATGCTGCATGTTTTTGACATCCAAATATGAGATGCATCCCAGAAAATATGAAAATAACGATGCAAAATCTCTCTTGTAAATAGGATCTAATCTATAGAGGATACACAGTATACACAGCTCAGTCATTTATAAGAAAATTCTGTAGTTTGTCAACGTAGTTTTATGGAGTAAACAAAGTAAGCCCAGAAAATGAGTAAAAATGCTGCTGCAATTAGTTATTACAACCTAAAATTTGTTGAGATAATTATTTTATGTAAATTAAAGTTAACTGAACTTTAAGTCGAGCACAAACACTTACTTTTTTTAAGTTGAAACAACACATTATTAGTTATTCTGACATTAAATTTTAAGTTGCGATAACTAATCACAGCAGTCATTTGTTACAGTATACTAAATGTGCAGGAGAAAATTATATAGCACATTTAGCAAATTATATATGAATAGATATGTGTGCTACGTAATATAACAATAAAGTCTTACATTATATTAAATCATAATACCCATTAACCTAATAAAAAAAAATCTGACGATTAGACAAGAACTGCACCATTTTCAAAATGGCAAAAAATAAAAAATTATAAAAATAAATAAATAAAAATAAAATAAAAAAGTTACAGGTGCTACACTGCTGACTTACAGTACTATTAGCCATATTTGTAACCACAATTCAATACCGGCATATACGATAGGACTGTAGCTAAAATGGAATTTTTTTTCGTCTTTGAATTGTCATTGAATGTCAGTTCTTGCTGAATTTCACACACAGAGAAGCCGGTGGTTTCTGATTGAAATGCTTTGCACATCTGGCCTTTTGTCAAAGAGACCGCTAGACATTTCACAGCTAAGAACCCTGAGAAAAACTCATCGACCGACTTTTAAACATGTAGCCATACGCTGCGGTGCATCAGATTACTCATACTTTGCGAGTGTGCTGAGCAAACCCGGTTTATCATTCTCTGTGGGACCGCTGCACTCGGTCTCATTCAAAAGTGAAACTAGGAACATAAGGTCTGTTTTATTAAACACGTTTGGGAGGTCTGGGAGACTGGATCCATCAGCTGATGGATGGAGGAAACAAACATTTTCCATATGGCTACCGCAATGGTTTCTTCTGGCTCTGGTGGGCTGGTGGGCTTTACTGTACACATTATTTGGCTCTCCGTTGGGAAGTAACCTCACAAGAAGATTATGGCGTTACTGCTAATGACACCCATTACCACTCACATGTTACAGCTCTATAAATAACATTACAAAATTTGTGGATTATTCAATACACTTGAAGTTAAATCAACCATAAACCATTTGAGATAAAGGAAACATTTACCAGACATATCCAATAGAGATGGATGCATATTACTTTTCTGAAACACAAACTATTCTACACCATCCCCATGATTTCAGTGAAAGCGTATACCAGAGTAAAACCAAAGTTATTTCTCTTATGCTCTGGATCCTAAGGGTTGATAGCCATGATTCAAATACATCATTTACATGTGTAGGTTAATCTGAATTATAATATTTCACAAGATGAGAACTCACCAAATAAAACTCTAACAGCTGACAAAATATAAAGAATGTAATGCTTCAAACAGGACCTGGAGTATAAAGTGGCTCTAGATGTCATGCAGTCTATGCCTTGATATACTGGAGGCCCAGTACCAAGGTATCCAGTGTAGAAATCGTTGAGTTGCCACTGATGTCACTTCCTGTGGGGGGCTGGGAGGGCGATGAGGACAAGATTTGAGATAGTCTCCTGCTGGACCGCAATGTCCGATCCATGCCTGCGTTCGGTTAGAAGCGAGGGTTTAGAGTTCGACTTTGGCTGTAGCTTTAACTGGTGACAGCGAGAGAGATGAGCGCTGAGATTTGAGGGTCTTTCATTGAGCCCACCTTCAGCACTGAGAGAACTCTTTCTGTAGATGTCATCAGCACTTGACCCACCAGAAGGGTCTTCCTAGCAGGCAAAGTCCTCGAAGACTCGGTGATGGGTACGGTGGTGGTGATGGTGATTTGGGAGGATGGTGTTAGCATAGGCTCCCTCCGAGTGGCTCCGGCTCATCTCGTCAGAATCCTGACAGGAACAGAGAATGTCAGACAGGATTCTACAAGAATACTTCCAACTCCTACATCTTACACACTGCTAGATTGTGAATAAAACGCTTCTTATGACTAATGCTGTGACTCATTGTTTAATCTGTGTTGTGATAAAGTGAAAATCCACTCAAGGCTGAGTGTTACAGTGGTTTATCATGGTTAAACCCCTTTAACCATGGTAAACTCACTGTTATGCACCGCCTTGAGTGGCTTATTGCATCTATAAAATGGTGGCAACAGTACCATGATTAAAGAAACTGAATTCTTAACTAATATTATCATGATATAAAGTCTTCTGCCATGTAGTCTTTTAGTTTGTAGTTTTCAAACTGGGGTCTGCGAATCTATGGGGTGTGCGAGGAAAATTTCAGCAAAAAGTATATACACTACTGTTCAAAATTTGGGGTCTTAAAGAAATTAATACTTTTAGATTGCTACAAAAATGTCAAATAAATGCTGGTCTTTTGAACTTTTTTTAAATTGATCAAAAAATCCTGGAAATAGTATTCAAAAATATATTAAGCAACACAACTGTTTTCTACATTGACAACAATAAGAAATGTAAGCACCAAATCAGCATTTTAGAATGATTTCTGAAGGATCGCGTGACTCGCACACACACACAATATTTTTTACATTTTGTGTATATACATTTATTTACATTTTGTTCTCTAAAGATTAATCATGAAATTATGAGGTTAATCACACCTATTTGAATTTTATCATGATAATATTTCTATTTCTATAATATAATTATTATTTTTTGTTTTAGTACAGTAACAATATGCAGAAAAATGCCTATACAGTTTATTGGCTATTTTACACTGGTTTCAGCATGATTCAGATTTTAGAGCTGTAACTTTATAATGACTGAACAATCTTGGGTCAAGACCCACTGGCCATGCACTGAATCAAATTAGTTTTGAAGATACTCCATTTCTCGTGAATACAGTGTGATCTGCCAACATCTGTGTTCTTCTTCCATGAACAGAAGATCGGATTGCAAGAGATTTGATTCAATCCTGGACTAAGCAGACAGCCTGGCATCCCAATCATGGCTCAATATCCTGCTGCTGATGTTATATTTCCCTCTGGGCTTTGTTCCTATTCGTAGAGTTGATCTGTGGCGTATCCTAACAGTAACACTCCAGAGATTAGCATGTGGCTCACCTTAGCTTTCATGTCCTCCAGCTTTACTGTGGCGACTGTGCTGGCCTGTTGCTGCTGCTGGGTTTGCTTTTTGTCATCTCTTTGTGACCTAAGCAAACGCTCCAACCTGTGTTTGATCACCTAGGAAAGTGAGGGGGAGTCAGGGTGAAGAGGGCAGCAGGGAAAGTAGGACAAATGAGGGCTATAAACAGAGTTTAGCAGCATCAGCATTTCTGCTGCTCAGCTCAGAGGTCCAGTCTTATCTGCTCTTTTGGGAAATACTGCTCACAATGTAAAAACACTGAAGGAAAAGAGCTATTGGTTAAAATGAATGGAGGTGGAATGGGAATAAGGGGTCAAAACAATACACGCTTACCTCATATACATAATCCAGAATCTCCAAGATGGTGAGAACACTGGCTCCTATAAAAAGACCCATCTGCCCACCAATGTCCCCTGAAATAAAAAAGTAAGAACGAGTAGAACGATTTGCACATTTTTTTCAACATGAATTGTCATTTGCAACATACTCTGTCTGTAATATGCCATATTTCTGACTGAAACAGGGTTGTTATTTTACAATAAAACTATTAAGAATCTTTTTTGTTAATTGAAATAAATGTAAATATTAGATGAACAAAAAAAAAACTTGCACTATAATTAGAAATGTTGCCTTAACAATTAACTGAAATAAAATATGTTGAAGTTTAAGTATTAAAATTAATAAATTAAAACACAAATAAATTGAAGCTAAAAACAAATATATATATATATATATATATATATATATAATAAAAATGATAAAAGCACTTGATAAAATTATATAATAAAATTAAAATGAAAACTAAAAAATATATATAATAAAACGAATTAAAATATTAATAACTACTATAATAGTATATAAATAGTACTAAAATAACACTGGACTGAAAGAAGATTTTGGGTGATCCAATAGTTTGTTCGTTCTTATAATCTGATTAAATTATACAAAATTATACAAACATGTTTCTTCTTTGGAAAAAATGTGCACCAATGAATTGTTCACAATAACACCACATGCATTAAGAAAGTAAAGAGAGTTGATTTTAATTTCATATTGGTTCAGAAATTCTCAAGTTTAGGTGTTCTGAAAACTACTTGAAGTTAAAATGAAGTTGTAAAATGAGCCTTATGAGACCCACCTAATAATCCTGCAACATCATATGCTTTTTTCTGTTCTATTGTTTCATAATTTAGAGCTTCAAAGAAAATGTCCAACACAAGGAAGTTGTCCCTAAAACAAAAGGATAATAAAACATTTATGTATAAATCACATATATTCCGAATCAGTACAGTACTACATCTGTTTCAAACTGAAGGTGGAAAGCTTGCCACACCTGATGTAGTCTTCAGACTTGTCGTATTTTCTAGATAGGTAGCGAGCCGAGCCTTTGCTGGGGATTTTAACCATAGACAGCTCTTTACCATAACGTGTCAGGTTACAGGGAGTTTCACAGGAGCATGTGTCACCTGAACTTGTCTGTAGCAGTGCTGCGAAGAGGACACACACGTCAGTTTAGAGCAGCAGACAGATGTGAGTGTGTGTGTGTGTGAGAGAGAGAGAGAGAGAGAGAGAGAGAGAGAGAGAGAGAGAGAGAGAGAGAGAGAGCAGGTGCTCCAGCCCACACCTGCACACCCATTCTTCATTCATCAAACTAATGTGGAGAGATAACACCAGCGCTAAATAATCATCCATAAAATGCTTGAAATACACTCAGCAAGTTGTTCAGATTTAATTTGGTTTCTGATCCATCCAGAAGAGAGCACACACACTCTCACATGCACACTCACACATAGATATAATATACTCATATATAGAAATTAAGCTGTGCAGTATGTCTCTATTATGTATAACTACTATTCAAATGTTTGTGGTCTGTAATATATTTTAATGTTTCTGCAAGAATCTCTTGCTCACCAAAGCACCAAAAAAATAAAGTAAAGTAAAATAAAATAAAATAAAATAACATTGTGATATATTATTACAATTAATATTTTCTATTTTAACATACTTTAAAAAGTAATTTATTCCTGTGATGGCAAGGCTAAACTTTCAGCAGCTATTACTCCAGTCTTCACTGTCACATCTTATTTGCTGATTTGGTGCTCAAGAAACATTTCTTATTATTATCAATGTTGAAAACAGTTGAGCTGCTTAATAATTTTGAAGGACCCATAATAAATTTTTTTCCAGCAGTGCATCTGTGAATTGTTTTGAAGTTGTATATGAATCTCAATGCTTTTAGATTAGATTTTAAACATTTTTTTTTTACGTGTTAATAGGCTATGTTTTGTTGTTATGCGTGGGATATATTTTTATCTACAGACATGTTCGAGTGTTTGGGTGAGAAAATAAATAATTAAAGTAACCTATCATAGTAGAGATTTCAGTTTGAATATTTGAATAGGTCAATCCAGTGAATGGTAGTACAGTCCATTCTTTCAAGATATATCTGAACCACCCATTAAATGGGGTCGGGTTTGCGGAGATAATTAAATTTCTGGCTTATTAGATAAGGACTATCATAATTGTACCAATACATCCCTCATCATCAACTCTTCATGAGCCGCTCCATTTAGGAGTGTCATAAAATCAGTGGAACAAGACACCTACAGCGGCTGATAACACCGTGAGGATATCAGAGGTTAATGCACTGCAGGGATCTCCAGTTTAATGCTGCTCTGTAAAGGATGTCAAAGCGCAGGAGAACATTCCCCTTCATGGACTGACTGAGTAATCCCGTGTCTCCCACCCCAGACCATGCACAGGAACATCAATTTATCTGGGATTTAATTATTTGTGTCCACTACCTCCAGAGATATTACACTCCAGGGCATTAGCAAAAATGAAAAACGCTTGCTTACCAAGTGCTTTGTCCACACATTTGATATTGCTGGGAGTACAGATATCGGCATCTCCTGAGAAACAAAATACATAATGACTCTGATCAATCACGAGCAAAATGATTGCTGTTATTTCACCACCAGCCAAGGAAGAAAAAGCATGAGCAGCAGAGAAAGCGACAGCGCTCCTCTGCTTTGTTATTCATCCTAAAATGATGGAAGGCAGCATGTGACCGAGGGAGATGGGTTCGCTTTCACCACGCCTCCCTCATGATCATCAGTCTAGGCCTAATTGCACCCAAAATGGACTGATCAAAACCCTCCACAAAGGCACATTTATAAAGTCTTTAAAACCCAATCCCCATCGACACACAATACCTCAGGAGGTCCAACTCGCCACCCGGATCCATCAAAAGAGCAACCGGTTTGAGGAAATACATATGCCACCTAAGAGAATATGGCCTTTGAGTTAATGCATTTGGAACAGTCTCTCTTTTCAATTTGCATTATGGGAGATTGATTTAGGAACATTAAAGGAGAAAAGCAGAGAAGCGGAGCTTCCATTAGAGTCCGGCCACCAACAGTCACACGCTCTCAGAAAAGCCACACTGATAACAACTCAGGTGTGGTGGAGTTAATTAGAAAAGAGGTTTCTGGGGACAGAGAAAGTCCCTCCGTCTATACGTTGTCGGTTTTCTAAAGAGAAAATAAAGGTATTTGCTTTTTTTTGCAGTTTATCAGCTGCTTCAAGTGGAATGTAACGAATCAGCTGGTCCGTGTTCATCATTGCTGGTGGATTGCGATCATCTAAATTTTCCCTCCAATTGCCAAATGAACCACCCGAGCTCCTGGTATTGTGTGACTAGACAGTAAGTTAATTTAGAGACTTGCATTAAGCTTTCGGCTCCACTGCCTGGAGCAAATTAGATGAGAAGAGTTTATTCATTTAGTATTTTAGCAATTAGCAAAATACATTAGTGTGCTGATTACGTTGAGTGGGAAATGAATGCATCGGTGTAGCGTTACCCGGCATGTGCACCATCCTGCATTTGCACACACGCTGAACCTCAAGAGTCTCGCAGCGCAGGCGGCAGGCGCTGATACTGTAGGTATCATAACCCGGGATCATCTGCTCACTGGTGGAGCGGCAGTTCCCCCAAGGCTGGGGCAGGTAGGTCAACTACACACAGAGAGAACAAGGGAGATAAAGAGAGAGGGAAACAGACAGAGACAGATTGTAAGAGCAGGAGAGACAGAAATAAAGAGAGAATTAGTAAATGCAAATGAAGTATGCAAATAAGCAGCGTTCTCAAGCTACGCCACAATTTTAAAGAGCATAAAACTGAAGTGACTGACAATTGAGCAACATTTTAGTTGTGTGTGTCTTGATTTTCAGAAGGAAAGCTTAATGAGTGGCCTGCCTTTGAAACAAAAATATTAATATGCCGCTTAAACCTGCCCCTTTCCTATAGTTAACTATAGGCTTTCATTCAGATCTGCCTCCATCCAATCAACAACTGATGGATAGGACCAAGTCACCAACCTATATTTCTTCTTTTATGATAATCTGTTTCACTTGGATGCTACAATACAGAAAAAAAACTGTCGCCACTTCTCTTTCTGTCATCTTTTTGTCATCTTTCAGGATTATAGTTTATTCATTTTAGCAATTCAATATGCTCTATTCTCCTGCTCAAAAAAATAATAATTATGTCATATAGCACAGATACAGATTTTAGATTACTAGCCAGTTGATGGATGTAGAAATTTATAGTTCAACTTCGCAAGCATGGTGACTGCCAGTCACTTTCTCAACTCTGAATGTGTTTCACACTTGCAAAGAAATCCTCCTCTACTAATTGCTTGCTTACTGGCCCCTATTTTTATTTATTTATTCACTTCAGTATAACAAGGAACAGCACGTTTTCTCTGGAATTCTGTATGGCAAGAGCTGTGTAACAAAAAATCTACTTTTGTAGTAATATCATGACGGGTAATAAAATACAAAATTCTAAGACAATAAGCTATTAAAAAAATTGAGGGAATGTTGATGTGACTAGATGGTACTGTAGTTGGATGGTCTGGTTTCATTGTAGGTGGTACTTAGACTGAAAAGTTTGAGAGTGATTCAAGGGAAGGGTTATACCCTTTGTTCTTGACAGGATACAAATGTCTGAAATCCCGGAGAGACTCCAAAGCCCAGCTGATGGATATAGGGCGGCTCATCCTGACTGTGGATCTGAACACGGATTCCAGCCTCTAAAGATGTTTCATCTGCAAAAACAAGAGGATGAGCAAGGCAGAGAGAGGGTAAGAAAGCAGAATGAGCAATTTGATGGTCAATACAAATGGGAAAAAAACAACATCACAAATTAACCTTGAATTTAAACGTGTTTATCTTAACAGATTGTGCAGACACACATCTGAGAACCAGAAAATATGGAATGACTTTGCAACTTCCGGACCAGAAATCGTCTCCGTGTGGCATTATAACTCACTTGTCTCTTTCCAGATAGGTAGATATTCATCCTGCTGTCCTGACTGTGGATCTGAACACGGATTCCAGCCTCTAAAGATGTTTCATCTGCAAAAACAAGAGGATGAGCAAGGCAGAGAGAGGGTAAGAAAGCAGAACGAGCAATTTGATGGTCAATACAAATGGGAAAAAAACAACATCACAAATTAACCTTTAATTTAAACGTGTTTATCTTAACAGATTGTGCAGACACACATCTGAGAACCAGAAAATATGGAATGACTTTGCAACTTCCGGACCAGAAATCGTCTCTGTGTGGCATTATAACTTACTTGTCTCTTTCCAGATAGGTAGATATTCATCCTGCTGGATATCCAACATGATCTCCAGCCCGTTTCCCATCCCTCCTTGCTTTGACTTCCTGGAGGTTGTTTTGTTCCCGTTGAAAGTATAGCATTTCCCATATCTTGTGTAGACCTATGAGAAAACACCAATGAATAATTAAAAATTTAATATTCTGGTATTGAGGAGGCCATAACAACAAACAAGCTACAATCTTTGAAAACCATAACTTTTGTTTTTCTAAGATTTAATACTTTAATGAACCTTTGGATCCCTCAAAGAGATGCCTTTTAAGACGCTTATGATTAATCGGGGAAAAGGTCACTTTAAACTTCAAAAGTTCTGAGGCATTAAAATCTTCACAGAAGAGAGTTTTCCAACTCACATGAAAAACCAAAAGAGACGCTGATTAATTTTTTTTTACAATTTATCATTCTGTCAGTGGGCATTTGTACTTGGTGGCATAACAAATAATGTTTTCTCTGTCTCATTCCTGTCATATTCATTTTGATGAGAGAGTGAGACAGTTCTACAATCCATACTGCATTATCATGCAATGCGTTTGTTCCTCAAACAAGAGGAAAATGAATACTCCACATCTCCAGAAACATATCCACTTCCACAATGAAGTCATCCCATCATATTAATTGCTCCATTTGGGAAATATTGATAAGAGAAGACAAAATCAAAAGCAATAACTTCTGAAATGGGACTTAATATCCTTACATAAACCACAGCCACTTAAAACAAATACAATTAAATAAAAAGCATGCAATTTGTTATTTATAGACCATCTTTCTTCAAGCAAAAGTGACAAAAAGACTATTATTCAGGTACACTGCAGCCTGACTGTGCAATGAAATACTCAAAAATTGAAGACAAAACCACTGACAAATAAATGTCAGGAGGGAATGGATCAACAAAACACAGATGGATGAAGAAGAACTCTAAATTGGTGTCCAGTGACTAAAAATACAGAAGAAGAAGAAACATATTCACGAAAGATTGACAAACCAAAAGAGACGCTGATTAATTTTTTTTTTTTTTACAATTTATCATTCTGTCAGTGGGCATTTGTACTTGGTGGCATAACAAATAATGTTTTCTCTGTCTCATTCCTGTCATATTCATTTTGATGAGAGAGTGAGACAGTTCTACAATCCATACTGCATTATAATGCAATGCGTTTGTTCCTCAAACAAGAGGAAAATTAATACTCCACATCTCCAGAAACATATCCACTTCCACAATGAAGTCATCCCATCATATTAATTGCTCCATTTGGGAAATATTGATAAGAGAAGACAAAATCAAAAGCAATAACTTCTGAAATGGGACTTAATATCCTTACATAAACCACAGCCACTTAAAACAAATACAATTAAATAAAAAGCATGCAATTTGTTATTTATAGACCATCTTTCTTCAAGCAAAAGTGACAAAAAGACTATTATTCAGGTACACTGCAGCCTGACTGTGCAATGAAATACTCAAAAATTTAAGACAAAACCACTGACAAATAAATGTCAGGAGGGAATGGATCAACAAAACACAGATGGATGAAGAAGAACTCTAAATTGGTGTCCAGTGACTAAAAATACAGAAGAAGAAGAAACATATTCACGAAAGATTGATAATGAAATTGATGTTTTCACTTCAGTCTTGGGTGCTCTACTCTTTCTGACCTTTTGTTCAAAACATTTTTGGTTCCAATCTTTCGCTAACATGCCAAATCAAATCACTACCACAAATAAAAACAAAGCTTGATTTGTTGGATTGCCTGAAAACACAGACAAAGAAAGAAATGTTAAAAAGACTCTTGGCTCTTCTGAAAAGCCCAGTATAGCTGGGCTCCCGCACATGTTGTGTTTTGGATGCTGGTCCCAACGACAACTGTCTCCATCAGTCTGCTTAAAGAGATAATTCCTTACAAAAATGACAATTCTGTCATCATTTATTCAGCCTCATACCATTCCAAACCTCTATGGCTTTCTTTCATGAGACGTTTAGCAGAATGTCTGAGCTGCACTTGTCTAGACAATAAGGTGACCAGTGACCACTGCTGTCAAGCTCCAAACAATGTTGTTATTGTTAACTAAAACTAAAACTATTAAAAATAGGTTTAGTTAATTAAATAGAGCTGAAATTAAAAGATGAATATTTATCTTAACTCAAAATAAATAAATAAACAAACAAACAAACAAACAAACATAAAAATAGAATTGTTGCTTTGGCAACTAACTTAAAGTAAATTTATGCTTAAGCACTAAAATTACAGGAATAAAAAGAAAGCTTAATAGAAATATTTAGAAAAAAACTAAAATTATAAAATCAAAAAAGCACAACAAAATTACTAAAACTAATTAAATTAAAACTGAAAATATAACAATAATAGCTAATTCAAAATATTAATACATACTGTAATAGCATAAAAAACACTATTCATAATAAATGTAATCTATAACTCATGCACTACATTTCAAGTCTTTTGAAATCATACAATAGATATTTATCTTAACTCAAAATAAATAAACAAACAAACAAACAAACATAAAAATAGAATTGTTGCTTTGGCAACTAACTTAAAGTAAATTTATGCTTAAGCACTAAAATTACAGGAGTAAAAAGAAAGCTTAATAGAAATATTTAGAAAAAAACTAAAATTATAAAATCAAAAAAGCACAACAAAATTACTAAAACTAATTAAATTAAAACGAATGAAAATATAACAATAATAGCTAATTCAAAATATTAATACATACTGTAATAGCATAAAAAACACTATTCATAATAAATGTAATCTATAACTCATGCACTACATTTCAAGTCTTTTGAAATCATACAATAGCTTTCTGTAAGAAATGGGTATAATTTAAGTTCACTAAAAGTCTTGCTTCATAGCACCATTCACTTTCACTGTACGGAAAAGAGCAGCTTATACATTCTGCTAAACTTATTATCGTGATCCACCATCTAGTACCTACCCAGTACAAACCAGTCTACAAATAAATTCATGCTGGTATAAGATGATCTTTTCCTCAGGCAGACTGACATTAAAATGTATTGTTATAAATCAACCAAATTTCTCCAGCAGCGAGGCTTGTTCTGATGAGAAGGGACCTTTAGGGGCCACACTTGTATGTAACACATGGCTGTTCATTTAGCAGCCTGTGTATGGAGTCTGATCTCAGCTGGCTCCGTGCTGAATCAAAGCAGGGCTCTCTGAGCAATATGGGCATGCAGTAATTGCCAGCTACAGCTGTGGACGCCGCACACCATACAGCTGTAATTATGGCTGGAGACAGCCAGTGTTTTCACAAGCAGATGCTGGTCAAACGGGATAAAGGAACACGGATATAAACACCATTTTATATAATCAGACCGCAAACAGAGAACACACAAACATCACCCCCACTACTGTGTAGCATTTGGACCAATCAGACACACAACTTTTTGTTATATTTAACAAATAATATCGAACTCCCCATCACCTAACCAAATGGCCAATTACGAGGGTCTATGGACCCTTCCCCCGAAATGCACCTAACGCCTCAGAAA
>NW_015505908.1:482993-512866 GCF_001515645.1 Sinocyclocheilus grahami
TCTTAACTTTGATAAAGAATATCTCTTTGGTTTTGAGACTTTAGTCTTTGCAACTTCAGGGATCTTATCTATGCACAATCAGCTTGTAACACTCCAAAGAGAAAGGAAAACTTGAAATCGCATCATATGACCCCTTTAAATTCAACAACTACTTTAAAGAAATATATTTTGGACAATATAAATATATTTTGATTTAAAATAAATCTAAATATATTGCCAAAAATGAGGAGATATAAGTAACTAAAACATATTGAAATTAAGTGCACATATAGCCTACAGTGTACACACACACACACACACACACACACACATTCATACATATTCCTGAATGGGATTAAAAATATAATTATATCATCACAAATAATGCTTATGCCACTATATAATATTAATTTTTGGATACACAAACTCCACCTGCAAAAGCTAACCTGAAATTAATGAATCTGCTGAAATTACAGTCATATAGCTTTTCAGAGGAGGAGAATATAATTTTTTGACAAACACAATGTTTGCTTAACTTTGAAACCCTTTCACAGTGGACCACTACCACACAGGCTTTCAGCCACAATCTTTGTTGGAGAAAAGCCTGACTGCAAAGCATTTGCATAAATATTCCCTTTCCACTAACACCCAACTTAATTGGTCTTAATGTCTGGCCATTAACTGTCCTCTGTTTCTTTACCCCTTCCACTCAGTTTGATGTGTCTTTACTGTCTTTTCTCTTTTCAGCACAAAGATGAAATAAAACCCAAAGCCTCTCATTTGTGGCAGGCATCAGACAGATTCAACTGCTCGCTGTTCTTCAATTATCCAGGGAAGCTACATGAGAACTTCAGTTTTTTAACATGTAGGATGTCATTTGGTGGAAAGATTCTGAGTATAAAAGTGAGTTTAAATTTAAAAGCTAACTGCCTCATAAGAAATTTGTAAGGATCAGAGTGCCCAGAGTGTAAAATTTATCGGTCATTCCATGCTCTTAGTAAATTGTGGTGCGGTCAGACTGACACGATGGTGATTCAACCATTAACCCAAGAGATATATCTGAAAGGTAGCTGTTGTTGACTGAATTACACTGTTAAATTAGCCAAATTTGAAGGTGTCTTTGTACTGGGGAGTGTTTCCTAAAAGCATTGTTAGCTAACTATGGTCACAATTTCTGTCATTATCAACATACTAGTTCAGCGATTTGGTGTTCCCCGAATTCATAGTTTCAACGAACCGCAAACAGCATCTCAAAGTTGTGTGGTTGGAATTTCAGCTCTTGACCTGTAGTTAGAAGCATACTTTGGAATTCAACAGATCATGCTCTAGAGCAAAAGCAAGCTAACATGCAAGACAATCTAAGTTTTAATGTAAGTGTACCGCATCTCTTTTAATTTGTCAAAAGAATAAAAGCGAGTGTGCATGTCTGAATGTGCTCTAGTACCCCAGAGTATGACATAGACTTAATAATGATTAATTATACAGATTATTACTCCACGTCCTGTGTGACTATATTGTGTATTATTGCACCGCACTATGGTAGTTAAGCAGAGAGTTACATTGCTGTACAGAAAACACACCCCTAAACAGCAGCTGTTATTTAATTCAGCAGTTACACTGATACACAGATAAACAGGTTTTTCCACATATAAACAGAAACAGAAAGCAGAAGTTACAAAAACATAAATTTACACCAAAAATATGCAAATTCCAAAAGCCAATGCTTTTATTTGAATACAAGAGCAGTGTATTCTTGGATTGCTACAACAGATCATGCAAGGCTGCATTAAATATGACGTGTCTTAGGGAGCAGCCACAATAATAATGCAGAAAACTTGGCTCGCAATTGATTTTGACATTAACATGTAACTGAGCTAATACTCAATCAAGCTTAAAAATATGTAACACACAAATATTGTGTGAAATAGTCTTATTACTGCCTCTTTAGGCAGCTCACTAGGTTTTAGAACAGAGCGCTAGTTTTTTTTTTTACCTAACACATCAAAATCTTCAGAGTAAACGGTGGAGACTTTTAAACAGTCAGACTAAACAGTTGCGCCAGAAAGTGCCGTGCAGCGTTACACTCCATTAGTTCAGCTCTCGTGGGCAGCCGCTCAACTCTGCATCATATACGGTGTCTCTTTGGCAGGATATGAAACACTTTACATTTATTGTATCAATTCTTAACTTCATTAAACAACTGACTGGCAGTATCTTTTCCTAAGCAGCTTATCCCTCATGCACACCATGCAGAAAAATGAGCCACGTCTCGAGGACTCATCGACACCGTTTTACACTTGTTCCAAGAGGATTATCACAGTTCTTCATCTTTAGGCATCAATCTGAGATAGAAATGCTCAGAGATCCGACACAATCTGACACTCAGATGGGACGTATCAGCACAAAAGCATGTCCCTCTCCAGTAAGAAGAGCCCCTCTATTGTGACTGTTCATAAACTGAAAAATACATCAAGTAATCACAGTAAAGAGGACTATCAGTCAAATGTTTCCCGGTCTAAGGGAGCATGGGAGTGTGATAAGAATATAATAGGGAAATCCCTTCAAGATAGCATCAAAGCTTTCCATTACAGTGCTATGAACTGAGAATATTGGCAGAAACATTGTATATCCATACGGGGATATTTCAGGTTCCAAACAAGTTAAGCTCTATCTGTCCATTATACCCCAGTCAATCATTTTCACTCTTCGCTCAGTTTGTTACAGAAATGTATCATGTCTTGGGCTGATGTTTTTAATTTATGGCAAGAAACCTCACACAAGGTGGAAATTCAAAAACTGTCCCAATCACCCTTAATTCACCTATTGAATATTATACGGCTATCACATATGTCATCTGTTTCTGTACACACAGTGCTGCTGCAGTAAGTGTTTTGAGACCTGCTGATACAGTCTCTGCTTGAGGCTGGTCAGATAAACCCTGACTATTTTACTTGAAATACATGACTTCCAAAGTTTCACACTGCTGACTTGTAGCTGCTTGATTTGCAAGTTTATCCGGCAAACATGCCTTTAATAGTTTTTTTCCCTCATCCCCTACTGAATGAGTGACAGATGTTGTTCGGATGCATTGTATGGCAAAAGTACAGGATTCTACATCAGAGCTGTAGCAGACCAAATGGAAGCAGAACAGACATCTGAAATATCTGCCTTGGCGTGATTAATTACTTACTCCATTTCTGGGTTAAGTAATTTTATATATTTTTTGCTTTGAATGAAATCATTAGTTCAGCTCTCGTGGGCAGCCGCTCAACTCTGCATCATATACGGTGTCTCTTTGGCAGGATATGAAACACTTTACATTTATTGTATCAATTCTTAACTTCATTAAACAACTGACTGGCAGTATCTTTTCCTAAGCAGCTTATCCCTCATGCACACCATGCAGAAAAATGAGCCACGTCTCGAGGACTCATCGACACCGTTTTACACTTGTTCCAAGAGGATTATCACAGTTCTTCATCTTTAGGCATCAATCTGAGATAGAAATGCTCAGAGATCCGACACAATCTGACACTCAGATGGGACGTATCAGCACAAAAGCATGTCCCTCTCCAGTAAGAAGAGCCCCTCTATTGTGACTGTTCATAAACTGAAAAACATTAAGTAATCACAGTAAAGAGGACTATCAGTCAAATGTTTCCCGGTCTAAGGGAGCATGGGAGTGTGATAAGAATATAATAGGGAAATCCCTTCAAGATAGCATCAAAGCTTTCCATTACAGTGCTATGAACTGAGAATATTGGCAGAAACATTGTATATCCATACGGGGATATTTCAGGTTCCAAACAAGTTAAGCTCTATCTGTCCATTATACCCCAGTCAATCATTTTCACTCTTCGCTCAGTTTGTTACAGAAATGTATCATGTCTTGGGCTGATGTTTTTAATTTATGGCAAGAAACCTCACACAAGGTGGAAATTCAAAAACTGTCCCAATCACCCTTAATTCACCTATTGAATATTATACGGCTATCACATATGTCATCTGTTTCTGTACACACAGTGCTGCTGCAGTAAGTGTTTTGAGACCTGATGATACAGTCTCTGCTTGAGGCTGGTCAGATAAACCCTGACTATTTTACTTGAACTTTGATAACCTGGACCAGAGCTCAGCTGAGTGGGGAAATTTGCAGCTGTGCAGTTTGTGTGGCTCTGCAGACCTTAAGAATTTTGTATTTTTTTTTTAATTAACCATGTGCCATATGGACCATTTTTGGATTCATTTGTCCCATTTTCTTCACAAATAAACAAACTCCCTGCCAGCAGCATTAGTCTAACTGTTGCCCGTGTTTTTGAGACACACTTTGTTTCCTTAAGCTTTAATTAAGGTGCCTTTCTTATTATCATAAGCCTCCATTTCCCCTGTTTTCAGTTTCTCTCCGCTGAGAAGCAGCATCTCACCAAGGCTAAGTCAAATATCAACCCTGTCTGACACTACAGACCAGCTCTTTCACTGCGATCAGCTGAAAAGGTAAGCAAAAAAACCTCCTTACATTCTATCAGCATGACACCATGTCCTCATTAAAATGGTAGAACAATATTTGTGAATTAAGTACCCTGGATATTTGTGTTTTTACAGCCTCTGGAATCAGGCTGCATGACAAACACTATATAGTTATGTATATGTTGTTTCAAAAGTGCTCAGAGTACAACTCGTGTGTCACAGAGGAATGAATGTCGCTCTGCTCATGTAAAAAAAAAAGACATGCACCACTTGATTTATTCACAAGGTGGTGCAATAGCCACAAAATAACATACCATATTATCAATAATAATAATAATAATAAATTAATTAACACATAAAGACGTATTTGGGATCTGAAAAGTCCAAGTCAAAAGGGCCTGAGCACAACACTGTGTTATCAAATGAAAAGTAAAACTTGAAAGTTTGACTTGATGTGACAACGTTTGAAAACCTTATAAAATAAGCACAGCAGCCTGTCTGTCCAGAGCTTTCACAAGTCCACTATGGGAAGTACGCCTGCATTTCTCTCTCTCTTCTAAATGAAGAGATGTATCCGGGACTGCTGGTGTGCTATTAGTGATGTGGAGCAGGGCCATCCTCACAGATGTTCAGCATGTGGACTCCACGCTTGCCAAATTGGGATCACGAGACAGCAAGTTTCTCCAGCAAGGCCAGTCTGACTCCCCAGCATAAAAGAGCAACTAATAAGCTTAGCTCTCTCAAATACATGACTTCCAAAGTTTCACACTGCTGACTTGTAGCTGCTTGATTTGCAAGTTTATCCGGCAAACATGCCTTTAATAGTTTTTTTCCCTCATCCCCTACTGAATGAGTGACAGATGTTGTTCGGATGCATTGTATGGCAAAAGTACAGGATTCTACATCAGAGCTGTAGCAGACCAAATGGAAGCAGAACAGACATCTGAAATATCTGCCTTGGCGTGATTAATTACTTACTCCATTTCTGGGTTAAGTAATTTTATATATTTTTTGCTTTGAATGAAATTAATTATTTTTATTTTTATTAAGCAAGCATGCATTAAATTGATCAAAAGTGACAGTCAAGACATTTATAACATTACAAAATATTTGTATTTCAATTTCTTTTGAGCTTTCTTTTCATCAGAGAATCCTAAAAAAAAAAAAAATGTTTCCACTGAAATATTAAGCTGCACAACTATTTCTGACATTGATGATAATAAATGTTACTTTAGCAGCAAATCAACATATTAGAATGTTTTCTGAAGGATCATGTGACACTGAAGACTGGAGTAATGATGCTGAAAATTCAGCTTTACAATCACACAAATAAATTACATTTTAAAATATTTATTAAAATAGAAAACATTTATTTTAAACTGTAATACTATTTTCCAGTATTACTGTTTTTATTTTATTTTTGATCAAATAAATGCAGCCTTGGTGAGAATAAGTGTTTGTTAGCTTTAAAAGGGACAACCTTTCTTTACTGGGACAGTAGACTAGAAATATTGATGGCTTGGCTTACACACTTTTTGTCCGATCAAATGCTATCATGATTGTTAAGAAAATCTGTTTAGTAAAAAAGTAAATTGTGAGATGAATTTACAATGAGAAATAATAATAATAATAATTAAAACAAAGACTGCTTTGTAAGATATAAATACATCATTGTGAGATGTAAAGTCACAAATACCTTTTTTTTTTTTTACTGTCATCCAGAAAGTAAAGCTATCTTCCATACAATGTCCTTTCCCAACTAAATAGCGAATCGTGATTTATGGCTGTGACATGACCTATTGGCTATTTTATTATTGACCTATTTTAAAATGGAATTAGCCCTTTGATATGTCCTACCCTTCCTGTTTCACTAGGAAATATATATATGATTATATATATATATATGATAATAAATATATATTTATTATAAATATTATATATATATATATATATATATATATATATATATATATATATATATATATAATGTTATTAAATATTATATTATATTGCAATCTGGAGAGGTAAAAGTGACACAGATTCCCTCGCTGATGACCTAAACTCTATCTTTGGAATAATTTTTTTTTTATTCAAAGACAGACATAAGAGGGAAGTTAATTGATTGATTCACCTTATGAGGCCCAGATGGCCCTGAGCTGAGTAAACCGAGTAACATGCTTCAATATCTGCCCTTTCATCTGGACTGAATGAAATTAAGATTTTTTTTAAATGAATCTGATGCGCCACTCAAATTCATAATGGCGAGGTGAACTCCGAGCAGGGTGAGAGCCATGAGTCATGTGCCATGTTGAATTCCAGAGAGTTTGATCTTGTTTTGATTATTTTTTCAATCAAATCTCAAGGTCGCGAGACAGGGAACCAGAGAAATGGAAATGTATCCGCTGCTATCCACCACAGCAGCTGACAGATTTTCACTCTACCTAGTCGTACAGCTGAACCTAATCACAGCAGAATACAAAATATTGCGTTTCATCACTGAATGCATTAACAATTCCCGATTGCACACATTATGTATGTAAACAGTGAGGTGGTGTTGGCGGTAAGATACAAAAATACTACGAGTTAATGCTTTGAGATTGCAATCTTGATACACAGGTCCGTTACATGTAAATAGTGAGGGCACGAATTTGTAAGTCAGGGATGATTTAACTGTATCAATTAGTCTCTGCTGAATTTATTTTCAGTAATAACTTGAATCTATTTTGACTGGTGAATAAACAAAGGACAGAGGTCCAGATATCCATAAAAAATTGATTTAGAAATAAATTACCAAGCTGTCAGACAGATGCGAGCTCATCTCTCTCTCTCAGTGTCTATCTCTATTCCTTGATGTGGACATACTGTCCTGTAAAAGGGAAGCTGGCAAAATTTTATGTGAGTGCTTGGTGCCTGAGATGAAAGAACAGAATTAATCATGGTCTAGAGGTCTAGTATAGCATTAAATTCAGGATGTGTCCTTAAGTTCACCTTTTTAACATTTCCTATTAACTGGTAATCGGTGTCATTTTTAGTAGTATTAATATACTAATAGTTGTACTAAACAGCCGGACATAGCAAAACTGGCATGTCATCAATCCCTACATCATGAGTTAGTCTTATGTTTAATGAAAACTAAAATAAAAACATTTTTGTTCACTGAAATTAAAAAGCAAGTACTTAAAAACACTGAAACTAAACTAAATACATTTTCATGAAACTAACAAAAATAAAACTTGATTAAAATTAAAATTAAACCAATAAAATGTAACTTCTGATACAGAATATATTGTAAAGGTTATACATTTTATACATAACACACGTTAAATAGGAATATGTTACTAGATAACACTAGCTATTGCATGAAATGGCGCTATTCAAATTTAACAGTTAACACTAACTTTTGCAGCACAGAAATACAAAACTAAAATAAAAAATAAAAAAGCTAAAACTAAATGAAAACTGCTGTAGACTGAAAACTAAATTGAAAACACAAACTAAAAATAAAATAAAAATACAAAGTAAATTCAAAACTAATTTCCCTGTCATGAGTTGGGGGGGGTCTGTTTGACCAGCCAATGGCACATACAGTAAGAAATGTATTTGTGAAACCTGTCTGAAAACAGCCATTATATTGCCAATTCGTTTGGTGTAGCTAGTGGTGCAAAAACAGCACACCTCACCTTTAAAACTGACAATCATCTAGATTGTCATGACATCCCTGAGGTGAAATGCACAGCAATCAATCTACCTCAATGAATCTTCAAGGTCTAGGCTACACCTTGAGGTTTACACACACACAGTGCACATTTTAAAGGGTATGCACCTCTATTGATGCGTTTGTGTGTGTGTTTTGAGGTTGGGGTTGGTTGTGGAGGATGGTGAATATATACAGTAGATCAATGAGGTTAGATTCCCTGAGTTGCTCTTTGTCTGGTGGTAATGCTTTGTGCAGAGGTGGCAACTCCAGGCTTGCTCCCACCCAAGCGGGTAAAGTCAGACATCTGATACTGATGTCCAGGAGTCTGGGCATCAGTCAAGCAGCCATGTCCACCTCCTCCAGTCCACCACTAGCAGCCACCCTCCGGTTTTCTTGATGGGTCATTTTTAAACACAGCAGGGCCCAAAAATAACCAGGGAGGCTGCTGTTATTTCATTCATCATTCCCACACTTCTCTGTTTTAGCTATAACTCTTAAACCTTATAACTGCCACTTTAATGCTTATCTTAATTAGTATATATGTTATCATCTCCAATAGTTGTATTTTTTCTGGTTTAATATGAGATAAATAATATATAGATAAAATGCTAAATTTCATAGTCTGCAAGATTCAAATTCACTAAATGTGTAAGGAAAAATATTGACTAAACTATCAAAAGACAAAAACTCTGACTAATAAAGACAAAAACTCTGACTAATACAAAAACAAACTAAAACATTAAAATTATACATTACATTAATAACAGTCCTGACTAAAAATGCAAAAAATGCTCAATTTTATGCTCACAGTAGAAACAGATTTCTTTTCAAAGCATATTGTCATAAATCAATTATGGTCTGCACAATAACTTAAACCTTACACCTTTCATTGTAAAAACCATAGAAAGAGTTGCATCAGTCTTGCTCACAATTTAAATGAAGTTTGACCCTTCCAGGGAAATCTCCAGACAGAAAACTAATTTACAAAAGAGGTGGAACAAGCGTGTGCCAGTTTCTTTCCTCTTTTGTACGTCTTGAAGTTCTCTGTAGGATTTCAAAGAATGCGAATACCAAATTGAATCAAAGATATCGGACAGCTTGAACCTTCATGGCTCCTTTGTCTGCTGTAGACACCATGAAGGCTAACGTGAACTGAATTTCAGCCATGAATCTCATTTTCACTCCAGAACATATAGAACAACATTATCCAAACCACACGCATCACCCATTGATAAAGTTGATTCATTAAAGCAGTTTGTATTTTGCCAATTCACACTGAATGTAACAGATTGTGATCTGCCGTTAGTGAGGGAAATTTTCTTCCCAGCCCACACAGATTGTACACCGTATCTGTTCTAGTGTTACCCATTTCTCAATGACCTATAACCCCACACATTAGCTCTGAGTGCATGATACTCCATAAACAGAACAACAAACTCAACCTTGACCCTTTCAAAATCCCAGTTTAATTAAAACCCAGTCTGTCATACAGTAATCCAAGGTCTCCTTTATTAAAAAATATATAATAATGAAATTTTTTTTTAAAGTGCCCTCTCCAGAGAGTCCTCCAGTCAGAGGGAAACAGTTCGCAACAATACAGCTTAATTTCCCATGAGACCTTGGGCATAGCAAGTATTTAACAATGGGAGGGACAAGCCCACAGTGGGTAAGCAAAAGGTAAGGTCTTTTTCAGCCCAACGTCACTTGAGAGCCATCTCAGTATTTTACTGCCGGATTGCACTTTTCATGACACCTGACCATAAAAAAGCTCTTTGGTACAATACAAACCATGTACCAAGTCTGATCTAAAAGGGCCCTTTTGTGTTTGGGGCACAGAGTACAAAATCAATCTGATCTGCCTTCTAAAAGATGCACAGTGTGCAAATATGCTAATGCACGTGTGGAATCACCTCCACTGTACACTGGACCAACCCCTACGTGGTCAGAGTAAATATAGCCTTTATGTGGGAAAATGCAGTGCGGGTTTGGTGAAAAGGGTTCCTTGTGAATGCATAACCTATGCAGCAAGGTTTTGCACCTCAAGCACAATGGATCCTTTGAAGAGCTTTGCAGTTTGCAGAGCCTGACTGAGATTTAGTGCTGAGGGAATAGACTCCACCGGAGCAAGCCTAGGTGCTTTTGTACGCAATGGCAGCACGCAAAACAAACTTAGAGCTCTGTACCAAAATATATACAGTATATATATAATAAATATTCGAGTATAATTTATATTGTGGGTGGTATTGTTCCTTCAATCTCCTTCCAGAGGCTTAAGAGCTTTAGGACTTGGCACTGTGCTGTTCCTAGGATTGTGGATTTCTTCTGGATCAAAAACTTCTTGTTTTTCCCTGGAATCTGCAATAGACATTTCTTGAGCTGGGGTTTCACAGTCACTATTGGATCTAATTTGGCATACTCTCTGTAACTCCTCCTTCAGTACCTGGTTTTTCCAGTTTCTCATACATCTTCTACTCAATGTACTGACAGTTTCGCCAATCACATCTATCATCCATGTCCTGCTCCTGTCTATGATCACTATGTCGGGTCTGTTTGCCCGTACTTGCTTGTGACTGTATGTTGAAGTCCCACCGGATCTCAGAATGTTATTTTGGCTTTCAGCAAGTTTTCGGCACTGACATATGCCAGTGGCTTGTTTGTGCCATTCACTGTATATGTTGTTCCCACCTGCATCTAACTTCCTGTTGTAAGGTGTTGGATGGTCTCAGGGGCATTCTTGCACAGTCTGGGGTCATTTGGGGTGCTGAAGACCCCTGTCACTATTGATCTGATTCTGAGTGCTTGTGCGCTTTCCTAGTTCTGCCATTTCTAGTAACTAGAGGGATTTGCTGTCATGCCATGGCATGTCCTGTGTTTCCTTCTCCTACATTTTTTTTTATTAAATACATTCATTTTAATTACCACTTTATTAAATAGATATTGAAGATCCTTTAAAAAAAAAAAAAATTTAGTGACTCTTTCTTCAAGTTACATAATTTTGCCAGTAGGTGCCAATTACCGACTGTCTTTTTGAGTAAGTCATTTGATTCATTCACATTCATTAAAAAAAACACTGATTCATTGTGGAACAAAACAAGTCACTGTCTTTAAAAGTAATCTGAATCATTCACTGAACGGATTTAATTAATTCAGAAACACATATACTATGTGTTGCTCATAAACATACTGTGGTTGATTCTGAGTTGACTTTGTTTGAAACTATTTTCATTAGCGCAGCACAAAAAGTAATTTTCAATATTGCGTCTAAATTGTAAGTTACGCAATATAAAAGTTTTGTTTTAAAATGTTGTTTAAAAGCCATATCACATTGTTAAATACAACAGCATTCTTGCTTTTAATATATTGCTTACATTTTTAATTATTTGCTATAAATATTTCTCTTCTTAATCTATTTCTCTTTTAATAAAGAAAGACAAAAAAATCTAACTTTGAGTCTGGCTTTTATGATAAATCAAACCGATTTGATTCAAGTAACAGCTGAAGTGATGTGATCTGCTCAATGCAAATGTAATGTAAAGAAAGCTAAAAGTCCCGTAACTAATCTTGTTCAACCTGTACAATGATTGAATCTTAAATGCGCACTACTGTGAGGAGAAAATGAACCAATGCTCATGGGAAGAGGGTCATTTAGGGTGTTATGCTCAGATTTGAAATCCATCTTCACTAGAAGAACATCAGGTTAGATAGAACACCAAGCCGAATGCAATATTGGCCCTTCAGGAGAAATATTGTTTTACTCAGAGCGGCTAGAGTTCTTTGTTTGATGCATGTATTTCATGAAGAGTGTTTGACTCCTCTGGGCCTTACGTTGCTGCTGTAGAACAGAACAGTCAATTACGAAGGCCCCGGCCTAGTGCATGTTTTATTAATGCACGGAAGCAAATATCATACTAAATTGATCACAAGACTTGTGTTAGAAGCAAACAGTGTTCCATACATAGAGCTGATTGAAGAATTCATGTGGGGATTGAGGACTGTGGTGTGTGAATGATATGTATACAAGCTGATATTCATGCAATTCACAGAGGAAAGCTTAGCTTCTCCAAATCTTTGCTTTTCATGCAGCTTGTTCTCTGACGGTGGCTTTCTATTCTATTGACAAACAGCATATAAAGGAGAAGATTTCAAGCAATTCACCCACTCAGTATAGATCTTTTGGAGGAGAGCAGGGGATTAAAGCTATATCTTGCAGAAAAAACGCAGATGATCTTACATTACAAAATATGTAAGATATCTTACCAAAACAACAAAAACAGTGCCAATAACACAACCTTCAAACAGTGGCGGCTGGCAGACACTTTTCTAGGTAGGGCGCCACATCCAACAATTTTAGCATACATCCCGGTATGATTTATCCCAGTATAACAAAAGGAAAAGTATTAAGACTTGAAACATTTTAAATAAAGATAATTGTTTTACCAAGTCCAAGATTGAGGATGATTCCCACAAAACAATATTTTCTGCAAGCTTTTTTCAAGATAAATTAAAACATTTTTAAATGTTCATAAATCACAATTTATGTATACAGTGCAACAGCAAAAACTGTGAGGAAAAATACCAATAATGCAATAATGCAACATAATGTGACTTGACGCTGATTGGACTATAGATCCAGAGGCAGAACAAACAGTTTAGAACAGTGACAGCTGTGGTTGAATGTGAAAAGTACTTCCCTTTTGTGCTTTGGTGGTGCCCTGCCCTATCACCCTAATGAAGAAACAGCCCCTGCACTCAAACTCTTTTACTTATGAAGAACTTAAGCAACCTATTAGTACATATTAGTCAACTACTTGTCCACACAATCCATAGAATGGTCGATTTTGATATTATGTAGGTTTTATACATCCCAAGCCTTGGGTAAATTATGAAGCTTAAACAAATTATAAACCCTGAAGTACTTGCTTGTATGTTAAGTCATTGGCAGATAATGTCTTAATCTATGTGTAATACACAGCATGCTGTTAGCGATTACATTAATCAATATGCTCTTATTGGACATTCTAATCCTTAAATATCCAGTGGGGCATTCTTTTATCCTCCAGTTTGCTGCTTACCGCTGTGTGCTGAGTGGCAATAGAGTGGATGTCTCACTCCCATCAGCTGTAAAGCGGGATTAAGTGATAGATTTAGAGTCCTAGCTTCTACAAAACCAGCCAGAGACAAGACCAGTTTTGTCCACTGACATTTATGAAAACAACATAAAACCAAATAAAAATAGGTAGTGAGGGGGGGGGAACTACTACACTGTAAAAAAAAAATTATAATAATAATAAAAAAAATAATATATGTATTAAATTAAAAACAAATTCAGGTAACGGCTTTGAGTGGTTAAAAAAATGTTCGAGTCTGAAATTTAATTTAATATGACTGAATCAACCTGACTAAATAAGTTACACAGACAAAATAATTTTATGGATTAAGTCAAGTGGAAACAGATTCTTAAGGTAACACTTGCACCAATCTTACAGTATATCAAACTGGCAGATGACAGCCATCTGTTATACTTAACGCTGACATTTTTCCAATTGTGAATATATAAAATGATTCACACGGTGGGGAACTACTCCACTGTACCTGAATACATGACAGTCTGGTGGAGGATGGGAATAAGCAGAGCGTCTGTCTTTAATTCCTGCTTCAATAGAACTAACATCTGTATCCGTATCTACTGTACAACAGTTAATACATGCAAACTATACCATTTTAAAAATGCCTTATAAATATAATATAATATAATGCTATTGTTAAAATATGTGTAACATGGACACTGCAACATTGCTTACATTGTAAATAACATTAATGCATAATAGAGTTTTATAACTAACAGAAATTTTGAACAAGGACAATTAATCTTATACTGAGTAATACTGAGCTTGTAATGGTCAAGGTTCAAAAGGGTTATTGTACATCTATGGTTCAACTTCTCAACAGCTGAGATTTTACAGTCTCCCTAAACCTGTAATGTGGAGCATTTCTCAAGGAAAACATGAGGCGAGTGGGGATATTGTTGAGGAGAAAAAGGCAAAATGTGTCTAAAAATTGCATTTCTCCGAGTGTACTTGGTAATGGACATGGGATGATGAAAAGGTAGGTTTTTCCTAGATGGATGTGGCTTGAGTTGGGCATTACACCCCACTCAGTTTGCATCTGTAATCCTCTTAGGAGCACTTATGCCACATTAGCCCTGTTTCAGCCCTGGAAACCCAGCTCACAAGCACCTCCATTTCCCTTCTATTTTAGGAGACCAAAAATGGGCGGAAAAATAAAAGAGCATAAGTGACATTGAATTATTTCTCCAGCCGAACACTGCGAGTGTACCGGGGCTGCATGTGACTCAACACAGAACTAACCACAGATCTGAGAAGAGAGATGGCATATAATTGAATCGAAAAGCACAAAGCCTATGCAGATCGCATTCAAAACTACTCCAAGCCTGCAAATTTGCAAGCAAGTCACGACCCCGGCGAGCCCTAAGTGCAATTCTACGTCAAATATTGCTTGCCTGCTTGTGTGTCTCTCTGTCACAGGCAATCCAAATTCCCCCATCAGCTGGGTGGCAGAAAACAGGATCCCTGACAACTTTTCACATCAGCCAGGAATTATGGAAGAGGGGTTTATGCTGGCCTTGCCAAAATCAGGGATTATCCATGTTATTTCATGGTACTTTGTTTAATATTAACAGATACAACTTTTAATCTTAAAAATGACCACTGAAAAAAAAATTGTGCAGTATTCACTCAGAAATTGCACAAACAATTACAGCAATTAACACATTGAATTAAATGTAAAAAAAAATGTAAATAGTATTTTCCTGCAAAATATACTCCAATAATTTTCAACTTCAACTTAAAAAAAGTTTTCTTTTCCAGTTTATTAGTAATTGTTGAGATCAATATTAATAAAGATTAAAAAATGTTAGAAAACTTAGAAAATTGTTAACAAACTAGTTCATGTTTTTTTTTTCAAAGTTGTAAATAGACAGATGATAGGATTATGTTTCACAGGACAATACTATTTCAGTCTTTCTACTTAAAAATGTCACATTTAATCCAGTGTGTTACCTGTCATTTCTTTGTTATTGATTGTGAAATTTACTAGAAATTTCTGAGTCAAAATTCTTTCTTTCTTTCTTTTCTTTTTTTTTTTTTACAGTGTAATGTAGTTAACTAATGTTAACAAAAAAAGTGTTATCTTTATACTGTATGTAATGTGTGTACACTAATGGCAAGTGTTCTTTTCCAAATCCAAGTCATCCTGTGTTAAAAGCATCATTATGCCCGTCATGACATATTTTTAAATGTATGGTGGCAAATGCTGCTGCAGATGGAGAGGTGGGGGGCAGATAAGAACTGGTGGAGGAAGATGAAGGGAGGTTAATCCCCCTGTTTAATCGGTAAGGGTATGGGAAGCTCTTATCTCCCTCTTTCTGGTGTCGACACACACTTTCTGCTCAGCGAGGCTGACTGGCCGAGATCACTCAGCAGAGGGGCAGAGGAGGGCTGACTGCCAACCCTCATGATAGTCCCACCACCTCAGCCAGGCCCCAGACCCCGGCACGAACAACCACACCGCTGATGCTATCGGCTGCCCTGCGGGCTAAAAGCAAGCTGTTTCTCCCTCGGGCTGTTTGTTTTTCAGTAGGAATGATGAGGGAGTATCTCTGGTGGCCTGAAACTCACCATCAGCTCACACATGGGCTCCAACAGACAGAAATCAGATCTAAAACAAATTTGATTACTTTAGAACGATTCATATTTTTTTCCAAAAATATGCTGAAGACAAATGTAACAAACTGGCAAGAAAAATCACATGATAGTTGAATATTGATAAAATAATACACTAGTGTTCAAAAGTTGGTTGGTAAGATTTTTATAGATGTTTTTAATGTCTTTGAAAGAAGGCTCTTATGTTCACCAAGACTTAATTTATTTGATCAAAGGTACAGTAAAAAACACTAATACTTACCATTTAAAACAACTGTTGTCTATTTTAATAGATTTTAAAATGTAATTTATTCCTCTGATGGTAAAGCTGAATTTTCCGCATCATTACTCCAGTCTTCAGTGTCACATGATCCTTTTGAAATAATTCTAATATGCTGATTTGCTGCTCAAGAAACATTTCTTCTTATTATCAGAATTCTTTGATGAACAGAATCTTCAAATGCACAGCATTTATTTGAAACAGAAATCTTCTGTAACAGTATAAATATATTTACTGTCACTTTTGTTCAACTGAATGCATCACTGCTGAATGAAATGATTGATTTATTTAAAAGAAAAAATCTTACTGAACACACACACACACACACACACATATATATTATATATAATATTTATATATTACATTACTGCGGTCAAGGTCTGTTAAAGCACATTTTCCAGAATATGCATATTAAAATGCAATATCCATAATAAAATGCAAGAGAAACAATTAACTTACTTTGCTCAAATGGATGCATGCAATGCCAATTATTAATAATAATGCAAAAATCTGAATTCAGCAGCATGAATTTCCTTTATTTAAAGTGCAATTATTTCTTCAATCTTCTGAGTCCAATGCTTGTGTAATATGAGATTACTCCTGTAACATATTGGGTATTATTATAGTCTTCATAACCGATTATTTAATACTACATGCATTGTTACACCCCTAATAGCAAGATTGGCTGTGTAACAGGGCAAAGAAGCGTTTTTCTGACTCATTGGCCATTAGTATCTGTTAGGGAGACCTGCTCAGGACCAGCAAGGCTTCTGTGGCAGACAGTCAGAAGATCTGGGTTGTTGAAGCCATGCAGACAGCCATGCAAGAAGCACTTGTGACTTTCAGCTGTCAATATGCTTACTTTTCTGGATCAATTCATTTCCTTTTTCTTAGCCACTTCACACATTTCATCAAGCCTCATTTTAAATGCCAGTGGTTTCATTGATTTCCAATAGGGTGACTCATGTTTCTTGGCCCGAGTCGGGCCATGGAAATTTTAACATTCACTCCTAACACACTCCATTGCACTCAGATATGCCGCAACTGTACACAATCCTAGTGAGAGGGTGTTAAATGTGTTTAATTCGATAGTTACATGCCGTCTGATATCAAAAATATCCTACAGACCACCTCAAGAAAATCAGACACTTTAGTGTGAATTCAGGTTCAACCTTCTTGGTGTTCTAATATCTTTTCCTGTCAACGAAACATTGCCCTTCAACCTCCTGAATCTGTCTGGATGGAGTGGGCACCATAAGACATGTGGAGTGCAGGGTCAATCTCTTGACGAGTGCTCGACATCGAAGCGCACCCAACAGCACTCAGAGCGGAGGCTCTGTCCAGGGGACATACTTGGATGTCACATCGTATCACATCACGGGAAGTAGGAGAAGGTCAGTCAGTGTGCGAGTGCCTCAATGTAAGTCTCCGAGCTAATGGGGGGAGGGGGCTCTGCGACTGGACTAAGCCAAAACAATCAGTCCCTTGATGATTAGAGAGTGTGAAAATAGCCCTCAGGTCACACCCTGAATCCATCAGACCCTTAGTGGTGAGACTTTGTGTGGCTGCCGCTAGCAGACAGACAAAGCTGCCCACACCATTAGTATAATTGTCAGATTGAAAGCTTTACCGTAATTGGCCGGCTGGCTACTAATCTCCAAGAGAGTCATCAGAGCTGCTGATTAATGTGTCATGGTCAAATGTTGCCATGGACGATGAACAAGGGAAACATGGTCTTGATGCGGTCTCCATGGTAACTCACAAATGTTAATACGGTTCATCTCATTGTCTGGTCCTTCTGTACTGATGTTGCTCATTTTCATTGCTTATTTGAGTAATGCTCATTGCAGATTCCGTACATGACGTCTTACAGTTGATCAACTGAATTCGTTTTTTTTTTTTTTTCAATTGGTAAAATTTCTAAAAAGTGAATCAGGGCTGTGCTGATACAATCAAATATTGATACACACGACCATTTTAAAGTCAGTATTATTACTATTTTACTTTTATTCAGAAAAGATGCATTCAGTTGAGCAAAAGTGATAGCAAAGACATTTATAATGTTACAGAATATTTCTGTTTCAAATAAATGCCATTCTGTTGAACTTTCTCTCTCTCTCAAAGAATCTTGGGGGAAAAAAAATATCAATAGTATCATGGTTTTCAAAAAAAAAATTTATTAAGCAGCACAAATGTTTTCAACATTGAAAATTATTTCTTTTTTGAGCACCAAATTGACATATTAAAATAAAATTGAATCAGTCAATTAAAATAAAATCACGTGACCCTGAAGACTAGAGTAATGGCTGCTGAAAATTCAGCTTTGCATTACATTTTTAAATAAATTAAAGCCTTCTTCTTTTTTTGTTTTTGTTTTTCTATATCCAAACTTCTGAGAGGCAGTCTATCACAATTTTTCAAATATATATATATATATTAAAAAATACTTAAGATCCTCAATATTTTGTATTAATCTATGTTCATACAAAGTATTTCCCACTTTCATTTAATGAAGACGGTTGTCTCAGTAAGCGCAAACTCTGAAACCTCCATTTATTAGTGAAATTTACAGGAGCTTCTACAAGATGCAGTACTGAGCAAAAATGAACCATTCAAAACCTGCTTTTGTGCTTGCTTTATGGCTTTATGGTTGTTTTCATTCAGTCAGTGTTTCATCTAATGACGACATTTGGTTTAAGCTCTGAAACAACAAAATGATTTTCATTAAATTCAGACAGTTATCTCAATAGTAAACAATGCAAGACACACAAGAGGTCCTGAATGCAAGATGTTACACTGTTGTAATAAACCGCCACCACATTGCAACCACAAATACTTACATTATCAAACAAAATGACATAAAACTAATAATGCCTGTAACATCTATCAATCCATCTCATCAAAAGGTTTATTAACTGAGGCTTTCTGTTAATAATGAAAGTAGAAGAGAATAATATATCATTAATACGGTTGAAAATTGGACATCAAGTACTCCGTAATCCATTTACGGTTCACTGTACTGAACTGAACAGGACTTTCAGAAAATGTTATTACAGTAAGACTGGCTTGATACTGCAGTTGACCTTTGCAGAAAGGGTTGAGTTATAGTAATTCTGCTGCCTTTGCCAGGATAAGACCTCTGTTTATCACATGGTGGACAGTTAACGGTCTGAGCCTCATTTGACACAACAGTTCCCTGCCCTCTGCCTCGCTCTCTGCCTCTTTCATAATAGACGTACCCACCTCTCTGACCTCTCTGATAGGCCTCTTCTACAAAATAGTCATTGATTGGCTCCTCTCCTTAGAAGTGTATCACACTTTGATGAAAATGGTGAACAGCTGTAGTACTATTTGAGATAAGTTGGCAACACTTATACGTTCATACAAAATTTCAAACTAAATTTAAATGTTGATACCACACAAAAATTGATTAAATGAACATATTATGGATTAAATCACGATGCATTTTGTTAATTACATTGAGAAAAGTGTTTACTTTAAAGGAATAGTTCACCCAAAAATTAAAATTACCCCATGATTTACTCACCCTCAAGGCCTCCTATAGGTGTATATGACTTTCTTCTTTCAGACGAATCCAATCAGAGTTATTTTAAAAATGTCCTGGCTCTTCTAAGCTTTATAATGCAATGAATGGGTGTTATTTTTCAATAGTCCAAAAGAAGTCCAATAAAGTGCATTCATCCATCATAAAAAGTTTCACACATTGCTCCGGGGGGGTGAATAAAGGCCTCCTGAATTGAATCGATGCGTTTTCGTGAGACAAATATCCATATTTAAAACTTTATAAACAGTAATCTCTTGCTTCCGCCAACTGTCGTACATGCGTACACGAGAGAGTCGCGTTCCAGTGGATGATGTAGGCGTAACGTAAATTTCTTTTGGACTACTGAAAAAGAACACAAATTCACTGCCATTATAAAGCTTGGAAGAGCCAGGACATTTTTAAATATAACTCCGATTGGATTCGTCTGAAAGAAGAAAGTCTTATACACCTAGGATGCCTTGAGGGTGAGTAAATCATGGGGTATTCATTTTTGGGTGAACTATCCCTTTAAATGAAGCAAAGTCTAAGTGAATGCCAAAGTTGGTGAAAACGTTTTGTCAATTTGTGTGCTATACAATTGAAAAAGTTGAAACTATTTTTTTTTAACAGTGTATGTAAAAAATACAAAAAGACACAGCAAAAGTAATCCACATATATAGAGAACAAACCTGATTGGTTCTCGCACTACAACTATGTTTGAGCTTCTGTTTACCATATATTTGATGTGCTTTATGTATGTGCCATGATCAATGTCTATATTTAAAAGCCTAAATTAAGTCAGTTGATCTTATAAAGTGATTGTGTCTCTTCAGAAAACTTGGATTAAATGGCTTGATTCATATGGATTACTTCTACAATGTCATTTTTGGATTTGGAATGACATGAGTAAATGACGACAGAATTTTCCATTTCCACCTGACCCTTTAAACATTTCAGAGACAGAAAAAAAATGATCTGTAGAAATGTACCACTACATTATTTGTAAAAATAGTACAAAACATAGGAATTATATACACAATATTTGCCATCAAAGCACATCAACTCTTGATCAAATTACACCTGGGTTAAAACAACAACAACAACAACAATTACTCACTCATCTGCCTTCATGAGGAGTTGAAACTATTTTTTTTAACAGTGTATGTAAAAAATACAAAAAGACACAGCAAAAGTAATCCACATATATAGAGAACAAACCTGATTGGTTCTCGCACTACAACTATGTTTGAGCTTCTGTTTACCATATATTTGATGTGCTTTATGTATGTGCCATGATCAATGTTTATATTTAAAAGCCTAAATTAAGTCAGTTGATCTTATAAAGTGATTGTGTCTCTTCAGAAAACTTGGATTAAATGGCTTGATTCATATGGATTACTTCTACAATGTCATTTTTGGATTTGGAATGACATGAGTAAATGACGACAGAATTTTCCATTTCCACCTGACCCTTTAAACATTTCAGAGACAGAAAAAAAATGATCTGTAGAAATGTACCACTACATTATTTGTAAAAATAGTACAAAACATAGGAATTATATACACAATATTTGCCATCAAAGCACATCAACTCTTGATCAAATTACACCTGGGTTAAAACAACAACAACAACAACAATTACTCACTCATCTGCCTTCATGAGACATAATAGGTCTAGAGGGGGTAATATGAGTGACTCAACACAGAGATGTATGACCACCATCATGCAATATTCCTCTGCAAAATAAGCCAATAAACTCACATCAGTGAGCACAGGGCTTAAGCTACATTCATACATTCAGTGTTAATCTCTCTCAGTGTGCATCTGATCTTCTTACGCTAAGCATTGAAAATTGCAGTCATGTAATTCAAACACTAAATAAGTGATGCACCTGCAGTAGATGCTCATAACTGAAGTCGTAAAATGTTCCATCTGATAAATTACACATCCAGCAAGAAAGCACCTGTCATGTGAATGTGAAATTCCCCGTGGACAGTTTTTGCTTACCTATGCACCTGCTATGACCACTCAGGTGACACCGATGATGCCCTGAAGAAGTGGAGATCAAGGCAAACCTTGTCACGTTCTCGCCTAAAAAAAAGCAATGCTATTAACAGCACCTTGCTCTTGTCAGCAGAAAACGACCAATCCTAACACAGCGTTGGCTAACCGAGCACTCTGTGAGCATTTCGAGGCTGAATGGAAAGCAAGCTTTCTCTCAGAGTCAGCTGGTTCATATTATGAAATGTTTTGGGAATAATTTTGTGAAAGGTAAAGACTATGAGATGATGATGTGGAGGAATGAGCGTCCCTGCTGCACGCTGATAAATTATTATTGATTGTACAATCATAAACAGCAGACAGAAGGATCAGAGACTGTGTACAAGCACAGGAGCTTCTGATTATGTGTCCCTTGACAATTGCAAGATAAAATATAGATTGAACACATGCTTTCATACAAAAGAAATACTCTCCTGAGGAGAATATTTTCAAAACGTATTATACTCTATATCATGACTTTGTTACATAACGGAGATACAGTAAATTGTCCATAGTGATGGATAAAAGCCATTTTGGTTTTTGGGGTCTCAAAGGGATAGTTCATTCACCAAAAATTTGTCATCATTTACTTACCCTCATTTCGTTCCAAACCCATATGACATTTGTTCAGAAAACAAATAAAGATACTATTAATATTCTCTCAATAATTTTGTCCATCCATTGAAAGACCAAAATGTTCAAAAACTAACAAAAAACATTCTGAAAGTAGTCCAAATGAATCGAGTGGTTTAATTCACATAAACAGAGAACAAACCTCATTAGTTCTCATGCATCAAGAGCAAGCACAGTTGAGTTTCCATTTACCATATTTTATATGCTTTTTCTATGTGCGTCTGTAAATATTTATGTGAATAAAAGCTTAAATTTTATCTGTTTATGATATAAAGCAATGGTATCTTTAAAGAAGACATGGATTAAACTGCTCGCTTCATATGGATTACTTTTATGACATATTTTTTTTAAAGCCTCAAAATGTTGTTTTTTGTGGACTTTCAATGGATGGAAAAAAAATGATGTACAAAAGTTGTGTGGGTTTAGAACGAGGGAGAGTAAATCATGACAGAATTTTCATTTTCATTACATTTTTTCACAACATTTGGTCATGTTATATGCAAGAACCAGTAAGGTTTGATTTAGAGGTTTACGCCACCATATTTGATGAGGTCTGTGCATGCGAGTGTTATTCACAGTTTGAATTTGATTTGAGATTGAATAACGGCATACCATTTAATCTGTTCAACATAGAAAGTGATCATGTTTAGAATATACCTCAATGAATTACATTTAGAATATACCAGAATGAATGGATTATTTTCACACTACTGTGCCTTTCTCCTTTATTTTTTTTAGGCTTGACAGCTTTGAACCCATTGACTTTCACAATATGAACAAGCTAATGTCCAATAATGTTAATCGCATCTCTTTTAATTGTACTTATATAATGCAGTTTACTGTGCAATTTTGACATGAGGAAAACATTTAGAGATGGAAAACAGATGATAAATATCATGTTGACATGATGAACAGATGTATCTTGCGTAAATTAGGCACATACTTCATTACAGCATATAATTTTACAAATATCACCATCAGAGGAACATTGGTGTTGAGGAAAAAAAGGCTAAAACCTTTCTAAAGATCATTAAGCTGTTGACATTTTTAGGGATGTCCTACATGTATGCGTCATTTGAATTGAAAATACCAACAGTAAAAGACAAGAAAGAATCCTCTTAGGTTTACATTAAGAACGAGAGACTATTTATATGTTCTGATGAAGCAGCTGGTAACTGTTATAAAGGGGGGTTGGGGACCCAGCGATGCTGTTTGCGGCTGTACTCTCAAGGCATTTCAATGGCTCTCTCTCTGTTCACAGATCCCTTGGCCGAACACAGCAGCCAGTGGAAGCAAATGTTAATTAGCGCTTGTCAGCAGAGCCTTGCCTTTAAAAGGAGCTGTGGAAAAGGTCAATGTATTACATTATTATTTCTTCTGCTTTGTGACACAAGAACTTTCCTCCCAAGTTTACGAGTTAGTAATGATCTGCTGAGCCACACCAGAATTGCGCTGTCCAATTAGCTAAACTCCCAAAGCCATATGGCACCTGGCTATTAGAGCTTTACAGAAGTCCTTTAGATGATCTCTGCGTGTTGTGAGTTATGAGTCTTCACTTATGTTTTATTTTAGAAATTTGGCAACACAACAGTTCTCCAAGATAAATCAAATGGACGATTTTATCTTCTACTTTCAGTTGACCTTTGGAAGTCTCTCTTGTGGATTGAAAATCAAAAGTGTGGCGTCTCAAAATCAGCCTCGGTAATTTCTATGTGTTCGTGTGTGTGTGATACCCTCGTCTCCATCAAGATAAGATCGTCCCAGCTGCATTAGAGTCACAACTAAATTAGATCCATAAGAAAAAGGTGTTCAAAATCAGCACAGTGCTGAACAGATTGAGGAGAAAGTGTGCGCCTAATGTATTTATTGGTTTTGCGAAGCAGTCAGGGTCTTAGCAATTCCAAGTCACTACATTAACAAGATTTCATAGCTGTCGAATGAGTTTCATGTGAGTCTCACGTTGCCAAATCTGTTTCGAATTCATAACAACATTTTATCATTTTAAATCCTCTGCCACATTCGGTGATAACAGAAATGAACAGTTGCTACTGCCAGAGCTGCATCCCTAAGCATGATGGTGTACGGAGTGGAAAAATCCTCATCCAGGTGAGAGTCTTTACTCGGGAGCAGGTCATTAATCAGGTATCACTCTCGTTCAATACCAGGCGAATGGGAGGGCAGATATTGCACAGTATTATCGTCTCCACCTTCATCATCATGACATTTGTTACGCCTCACCAAAGAGGGGAAAATATTCCTCTGATGTGATGCAATGTTTCAAAATCATCTTGGTTAAAGAGACAAAGGCTCAGGGACCATCGAGGGCCGGTGGACGCAGAGTCATGCTGACAGAGACAGAGGTGGGGGTGGTGGTTTATTACCATGTCAATGGCAGCCAAAACAGCCATGCTTTATATTCAGCAAGTCCACTCGGCTCTGGCGCAGATCTCCTCCACTCTCTCCCTGTAACCGATCTGCACACTGGCCCAATCATAGGCCATATATTCACAAACACAGTTAGACTTTTGAAAATGACATTTCTAATCTGCAGCCTCAAGCCAGGTGGGATGATCTACTGCAGTCTACATCATGGCATATAAAACATAAATCTGACTGGCTCGTAACTTATGAACATTATAATACAGAGGCTCATGTTACTCATCCGGAGCGTCTCTGCCTGGCAGAGAATCGTCTCACCATTTGCCTCACAAAGTTTACAGAAAACCATTTTTCTCTGGAGTTGTGTGGCACATACTACATAGGGAAGACTGGGGATAGTTGTCACAGAGGTATATCTCAGTAGTGAGGTTTTAAGTCAAAATTCAATTACACAAATGTGTTTTTTTGTAGCAGACCGTTTTTTTTGTATGTTGGTTTCAAACATGTAGTGCAACACCTTATTTTAATAATAATTAACACACACACACATATATATATATACTGATATTTCAGTTTTTCTTTTTTAATAAATCTGCAAAAATGTCAACAATTCTGTGTTTTTCTGTCAATATGGGGTGCTGTGTGTACATTAATGAGGAAAAAAATGTACTTAAATGATTTTAGCAAATGGCTGCAATATAACAAAGAGTGAAAAATGTAAGGGGGTCTGAATACTTTCCGTACCCACTGTATATATCGAATAACAATAAACAAACTCCGAGAAATATTACGACATAAGGATAAAACAACTAACCCCGTCTCCTGTATCAGCAGTATTTTAGTATCGTTGAGATAATACTAGAGTTTTTATAAATATTTCAAATTAATTTTTGGTTCGTTTTCATTTCAATTTTAGTTCAAGTTTTAGTAGTTTTTTCTATATAGTTTTTATTCAAATTTAGTTTAAGTTTAGGTAAACTATAATAACCCTGTCCTGTATATCACATTTAAACTGAATATAAGGCATAAAATGATTTTAAAAAAATATCCAAATTAAACAATCTTGTTAAAAAAAAATCTAATTAAATGTACATTTGATTGATTGGTTGACTGATTGATTAATTGATTGGAAAAAACAAAGATCATGAAAATGAATCCTATGGATGAATGTCAGTCTTCAAAAAATATGCCTAGGCATTTAATTGTTTCTTAAATATATGTATGTATCTGAGGAGGAGTGAAATGGCCTATAATAATATCTTACACACTTTGGGTCAATTAATTTCACTTTCATTTCACTTTCTTGACAGGGTTCAAGCTTATGAATTTATTTTAATCTGCAATGTTTAATGAACCTTGTAAGCTTTAATTTAATAATTACATACGTGCATGAACGAACAACAAGGCGTAGAAATTAGATGCTTTCATGGACCAAACCAGCTCATTAGCTTTAAAGTGCATAAGAGTTCGTCTTGACTAGAAAGATTTATCTTAATCTTGGTTTAGTTGCAGTTTTTGCGTAACTCAAATAAATTGTTCAAAGCTGCATCATGTCGTTAGCTCATCTGGCTCAGATCATTTCCTGATCCTGTTCCCGCTCTTAAGGTCATCATCTCTCCAATGAAAATACAAGGCAAGAGCGACTAACTCACTATTTAAGGCTTTACACCTTTAAGCATGCTGGATTCCTTTTCGGCCAGTTAGTCATCAAAGGGAGCAGATGGCTAATTTGAGGCACTTGCTGTGTGTGTTGTAGAGGATGTCATGGCTCACGTGTACACGCTAAGATCAAGAGGGCAACTGTGATGTTTTAGGTTCATGCTGTTACATGGAGCCCAGGCATACTTGAGCTCCCTTGGGGCTCAATACGAAAGTCATTTACACTTTCACCGTGCTCAGTGAGTACTGCCTCTATACACACATCCTGCATTAGGGCGTAAAGATACAGCTGCTGTATAGATTCTCCTCATCCCGGAGGGAGAAGCACTGCTCCGCCACTCACCCGACACAACACATCCGGCTCCTCATCATGGACGCTTCTATACAACGGTCAGGGTTTCTGTAAATGTGGACATCCTTTGATGAGATATTAGAATGTGTTTCATTTAATTAAGTAAATCTCTCAGTATAACTGGGACTAAAAAGGTCCCACTAATCATAGCCTCAGGGATGGCCAAAAATATATGAAATCGGTTGTTAGACTGCTAAAAGGGAGTATTTCTAAATGAACAGATATCGAGTTAATGGATCATTCTTATTTAAGATTCATATTTATTAATCAATATCAATAACTAATAAAATATGTAAGTTAATGTGAATGTATGTATTTAATTTCCTCTAAATACTCTAAATACTAAAGTTTTAATGATATGCACTACTGTTCAAAAGTTTTTTTTTGGGGGGGCATTAAATTGATTAAAAGTGTTAGCAAAGATAGATATAAGGTTACAACAAGATTTCTATTTCCAACAAATGCTGTTCTTCTGAGCGTTGTATTCATCAAAGAATCCTGATAAAAAAATGTTTCACAGTTTTCAGAAAAATATTAATCAGCACAACTGTTTTCAGCATTGATATAATAATAAGAAATGTTTCTTGAGCGGCAAATCCGCCTATTAAAATCTAAAGGATTATGTGACGCTGAAGACTGGAATAATGGCTGCTGAAAATGTAGCTTTGTAATCACAAGAATGAATAACATTTTAAAATTAGAGCCATCAAATAAATTAGTCGCAACCAAAATAAAAGTTTATGTTTATATAATATTTGTGTGTGTACTGTATATTGTATGTTTATATGTATATATAAATATACACACGTACACATATATATTTAAAGGAACACTCCACTATTTTTGTAAATAGGCTCATTTTCCAACTCCCCTAGAGTTAATGAGTTGAGTTTTACTGTTTTCGAATCCATTCAGCCGATCTCCGGGTCTGGCGGTAGCACTTTTAGCTGTAGCTTAGCATAGAAAATTGGCTCCATTATTTCTGCGTCAGTTCAAGCTTATTTTGTTAGCAGTTCTTTTATGCCTTAAGAGGTGAATAACATAAATGCTGTTGACCTATGCAAACACAAAGAGATCATCCGACAAACAGAGAGGACGGGTAATCATTACAGGGTGCAGCGGTCCAGACAACAGCTCAACAAAACCAGATCAGCGAGCGATGATAACTACCTCAACCACTTATGCAATGATTAGCCTTTCCATGACCCCCATCCAGCACCACAATCCAGGGGATTCTGAGGGATTAACAACATATTTGCATAATTAGGGACAGAAATGGTCGAAAACTTCCAAAAGAATGTTGTATATAAGATGCATATAAAGGTAAGAGAGCATGCAATGTGCATCTTTGCAGCTTAAATACATATTGATCCACATAAACAATCATTTCTGCCATTGATCATTGAGGTTTAGAAATTATTCTAATAATGAACTTCTTTGTAACGAAGTTCATTATTAAAACAGGCGATCATCATGCCCATGATCCATACGGTCAGGTCATGGGGCTGAAGATCAAGTCTACCTTGGAGAGACTCTTGACACATCCCAATGGTGACGTTACTTCATATACACAGGGTAAGACAGGGCAAGATGACCCTGACCTTCATTTTAGCTCTTCACCATAGATGGCACAAAATCTCTTTTGATGCACTTTTGATGAAGGGCTATGCTATTTTTAATTTTGTAATTTCTTATGAATATCAAGATATGTGAGATTTAGTCAGTCAAAACAGTTTTGAGGTTAACTGATCTAATTTTGTGTCTGGAAAATAATGATTTGTCACAATGTATTATGTTGTTTGTTAATGAAGGATTTGTGGACACATCAAAGTTCTTAGATCAACTTACCCCAGTAGGGGCCATCTTAACTCTCTTTAATATTTTACATTTCGTGCCAGAATAACTAAATTAGCAAATGACCCGATTTATTTCCTAACAACACACTGGCTGATGCATCATCATCCTGCACATGCTAAACTTACATCTAAATATGTTACAAAGGGGGGCATCTTCTCCCATCTTACCCTATTACTGCTGTAAACTTTATATAACATGAAGGTTAAGCATAGTTAAATTAACTGTAAATTGCATGAACTATTAGAAAATAAAAACTTTACAAAGGCTGCATTTATTACACAGCTATTTTGTTGTTGGTTCTAAAAAAACAGAAGCCTTTGTATCCTTAAGACGGTCAGAAAGAACAGATGGACCCACAGTATCAATAACATATCGCTGTAGGAACAAAAATTATAGTCTTTAATTTCAGCTAGTATAGATTTTTGTTGGCTAGATGGCTTTGTATGCTAAAACACAATAGTGAGGAAAGTAGATCGGTTAAACCACAAACCTTTGCTCACCGTGTCAATACTATTAAATTCAAAAGGCCAGATGCTCCTTGGGGATCTGAGGTCTTTAATCAGATGTATTCAAGATTTGAGTACTCAAAATATTAGCACCATTGAAAACAAATGCAAACTTTGACCACAGTATGGTCAGATCATACTTCCCTGTATTATGACAAAACACATTCAACAGCTAATAATCTGCAGTTTCACGTGTATTATGATTATGAAACCAGACAACTCACCAACACCTATAAGAGGTATCATTCTCACATTGGCAATCTATCAGTCTATTTCACACTACATATATCATTAGAAAACACCCACTGCCAGGTCTTATGCATAATCATGAATAAATACATCAAAACAAGAAAAGAACAAATGTAGCATAAAGATTGTTTGCACTCAGATTGCTCTAAGGCTTTCCCCCGCTCCTTTTTTTCTCACCCATTTGAGAGAAAGATTTCATATATTTCATCTGTTTTAGGTGGGGAGCAACTTTCATGACTGCTGATGTTTGAAGAATAGCTTTGAGAATTCTTGCTTTTATTAAGGGCTTGTAAAGGCTCCTGTATCTTGTGTTCCACAGTTATTCTCTAAAGCATGTATAATACCAGTAGCACGAGAACATTGAACCAGAAATCACAAAACTGTACAAGGTTGATGCAAATACCACAAATATCATAATATATATTTTTTTACATTCACACACACACACACACAGGAGAGAGAGAGAGAGAGAGAGAGAGAGAGAGAGAGAGAGAGAGAGAGAGAGAGAAAAA
>NW_015505908.1:512929-528494 GCF_001515645.1 Sinocyclocheilus grahami
ATATATATAAAATATATAAGATATATATATATATATATATATATATATATATATATATATATATATATATATATACATACATGTGTGTATACATGTATGTGTATTTAAATATACATATGAATATATAGAGCACACACACATATGTTATGTGAACACAAACTTTTATTTTGGATGCGATTAATTGCAATCAATTTGTCAGCCCATTTAAATATTTATTACAATAGAAAACAGGTATTTTAGTCAAACCTAAACTTTTGAATAGTAGTGTATATCACACTGAACATTTACATACAAATTCAACCCATAAGTGTTTAGATTAATAGCATTAAATAAATAAAAAACATTAGATTATGTAAAATTTAAATATTTATTTTTATTTGCATAAAATATAGAATTAAAAATCAAAAATCAAAACAAAGACTTTATTATAATCAAAACATTATTATAGTTATATTTAACACTAAATAAATAAATAAATCACAAAGCCCACCACTAGCTCACCATCCTTCCTTATCAAACAAGCTGCACACCTGCCATGACTGCATGCTTTGTCAGCTGCTTACAAAACTGCTTCAGCCACCCCAGGAAGATCCGCCTTGACCAGAATCCACATCATCCAATATAAAGCAGAGAGGACATCTACTCAGAAAGCAACTGTGGTAAAATGGCTATCAGGTTGCTGAGGCACACATAGTTGCTCCAGGTTGGAAGTGTGTGGAGGTTGTGCTGCATACAGTGATCTGTTCTACCCTACCAGTAAAGGTCAGGCATGTTTGTGATGTGCTCTTTATCTGTCTCACAGGCCGGCTTTTCTTAAATTACCTCATTATGTTCATGACAATATCAAGTGCGCCCAGGAGGCCCATGTTCTGTACTACAGATGATGTCGGCAACTTGCTTATGCATAGTCACACGCTCCCGCCTGCTGTGCATTACAGCCGATAAGCCAGCCGGGTCACAGGGACCATAACCGGCAGCACGCAATACCATGAGTGTCTTACAATCGCTGCCATTTACATGATCCCTGTTTTGATTTACAAGGGTGTGCTCATAATACAGGACATCCCAAGGATAGAACGGTTATATGGCTTTATTAAACTTAACACCTTTTGGGGAAAATATAATTGGAAATATGCACATATATTCATGATTGAACAGTATAAAACAGGGCCCCCTGCAAACCACGAGACAGGGCCTATGCCAAACATTTACTATGCCAACAATGTATTATAAAGCAAAATTGTAATATAATTTTTTTTATTTCGTGGATGCTGCACACTGGTGGTGGATGAGGAGATACCCCCTGACAATGTAAAGTGCTATATAAATGTAATGAATTATTGTTATTATTATTATTATAAAAGCCTAGCAGGAAAACAGCTAGCACATTGCCTTGGAAGTAATTTCCCCAACTGTTATCTCATCTATGAGAAACAGATTCAAAGTTTTGCTTATGGTCTTTGAGTCAATTCAAAAGCTCAAAATGTGAAAGCACCCTCTGAGAGTCAAGGAAAGATTGAAAAAAAAAATATCAATACAGAAGTCATTGATTTTTTTCTGGCAAAAAATTGGCTCCATTATTTCTGCGTCAGTTCAAGCTTATTTTGTTAGCAGTTCTTTTATGCCTTAAGAGGTGAATAACATAAATGCTGTTGACCTATGCAAACACAAAGAGATCATCCGACAAACAGAGAGGACGGGTAATCATTACAGGGTGCAGCGGTCCAGACAACAGCTCAACAAAACCAGATCAGCGAGCGATGATAACTACCTCAACCACTTATGCAATGATTAGCCTTTCCATGACCCCCATCCAGCACCACAATCCAGGGGATTCTGAGGGATTAACAACATATTTGCATAATTAGGGACAGAAATGGTCGAAAACTTCCAAAAGAATGTTGTATATAAGATGCATATAAAGGTAAGAGAGCATGCAATGTGCATCTTTGCAGCTTAAATACATATTGATCCACATAAACAATCATTTCTGCCATTGATCATTGAGGTTTAGAAATTATTCTAATAATGAACTTCTTTGTAACGAAGTTCATTATTAAAACAGGCGATCATCATGCCCATGATCCATACGGTCAGGTCATGGGGCTGAAGATCAAGTCTACCTTGGAGAGACTCTTGACACATCCCAATGGTGACGTTACTTCATATACACAGGGTAAGACAGGGCAAGATGACCCTGACCTTCATTTTAGCTCTTCACCATAGATGGCACAAAATCTCTTTTGATGCACTTTTGATGAAGGGCTATGCTATTTTTAATTTTGTAATTTCTTATGAATATCAAGATATGTGAGATTTAGTCAGTCAAAACAGTTTTGAGGTTAACTGATCTAATTTTGTGTCTGGAAAATAATGATTTGTCACAATGTATTATGTTGTTTGTTAATGAAGGATTTGTGGACACATCAAAGTTCTTAGATCAACTTACCCCAGTAGGGGCCATCTTAACTCTCTTTAATATTTTACATTTCGTGCCAGAATAACTAAATTAGCAAATGACCCGATTTATTTCCTAACAACACACTGGCTGATGCATCATCATCCTGCACATGCTAAACTTACATCTAAATATGTTACAAAGGGGGGCATCTTCTCCCATCTTACCCTATTACTGCTGTAAACTTTATATAACATGAAGGTTAAGCATAGTTATTCCCTCCTTCAGGGAACGAGGGTTACACAAGTAACCTAGACGTTTGTTAATGAAGGATTTGTGGACACATCAAAGTTCTTAGATCAGCTTACCCCAGTAGGGGCCATCTTAACTCTCTTTAATATTTTACATTAACTACCCAATAAAGCTATGAGCAGAATTCTCATTCATACATATACTGGTAGATATTCATACATAAATGTACACATTTACACATAAATTTTGTTCTTCTGAAATGCACAATATCAATACATTTGCAGCATCTAACGCTTTATTAAGAGATGTACAAATGTTTATGAATCCTCTAAGAATTAGTCAGAAGTTAAATGGTGGGAACATTTGCCAGGGCACCGTCACTCGTGACCCAATTTACTCACAAAGCCCATATTTATTTATGAATGAAATCCAGTGGGACTAATAAAAGTGAAGTGATTTACACTCTTTGTATGGCTGAAATCAATTATTATGCTCAAAACCAGAGGCCACCAAACTCGGTCCTGAAGGGCCGGTGTCCTGCAGAGTTTAGCATCAATCCAAATTAAACACACCTGAACCAGCTAATCAAGGTCTTACTAGCTATACTTGAAACTTCCAGGCAGGTGTGTTGAGGCAATTTGGAGCTAAACTCTGCAGGACACCGGCCCTCGAGGACTGAGTTTGGTGACCCCTGCTCAAAACAAATGAAATTCAATTAACATGTTACTGTATTTGTGCATATCAAAACCTCAAACAAATGAAACTGTTAAAATGAGATAAATGTAATAACTGCATTAAATAAATGGGATTTTAATTAACATTATTCACAATATGTACCATAAATTCATCCTATTAATTTGATGAATTCACTATTCTCAAAGGATTCATAAACATTTACACGTTTCTAACGTTGTATGTGTGTAAAGTGCCCAAACTGTAGATGCTGTCTATCCACATCTTGTAGGTTTTGTTGTCTGACTGAACATTTGAAAATGCATGTATGCTAGAACTACACCACATACAAATTAGGTCATGTTGTAATAGGAGTGATTGTAAATAAGAAACTCTTGGTTTTTGTGAAAACCAGTCGTCCCAAATCACATTTTTCACTGCTAACCACAGTATAATTACCAATAACAACTGTCTTACTGGAAAGCAGCACATTCAGAGAACTTCAGTTTCAGAGAACTCTTTTGTTGCCATCTTTCTGCTGTTGAGAGGCTATATTAGTTTTTGTCACTAGTCTTTGGAGACCTCTGTGATTTTATACATGACAGTAGCAGCAAAGCTGTTTTACTGTGTAAACTGCCTTTTGTTTTTCTTTTGAAGGTCTTCATTTCTACTCTTGATTCCATGGACCATAAAAACGATACGAATAAAAACAGCACTGCAGTACTCTTTACTGCTATTAAATGCCAATACTGCTGATTTCAGCTGTAGAACACTGTCATAAAATAGAGGCATCAGAACCACAAGTAGTATGTTTTACAGCAAAATACATGTTTTTTAGGGTGCTGAGGTTGTGTTAGAATCAATGCAGTATTAAGAAAGGAGGCACTTCAAACAAATACAATCTTAATTTAGATCTGGATGTTTTAGACATGCTAATCATGTGCTCAATATTATAATGATAAAGTAGTTCAAAAAATACGCTATTCTGTCCAAACCTTCCGCTTTTGTCATTGTCTTCTTTTTAATAGTACAATTTAATGTCTGTTGTTTATATAGTGAACTAGTGATTTGATATTGATTTTAGAGGTTGCGGAACCCGGTGGTTATTCTGGTACCCTTAGGTAAGATGTGGAGAAAAAAATAAATCAATAAAAAAACATGATGAATTTCAAATAATATAATATAATAATATTTGGTCATTAAATTACTTCCCATTGAATATTCTGATGCACTCAAAAATACATCACATTACAAAAGTTAAATGTGTTGTGAATGCTGATGCTGAATAATATCGTTAGAAATTAAAGGAAGATAACTCCGTTTGAACTTCTATCAGGGGCATAATGTTGAATAATAACTTTTTCACATGTATTTTTTAATACTTTTTTATTTAAATTTAAATTGCTTAATTTAGATATGTATACTGGATCAAACAAACAAACAAAAAAACTTTTGTATATATAAACAAATTATTTATTTATTTGCTTAATTTAGATAGAGTATACTGGATCAAACAAAAGAACTGGACCGGAGCATGAAGGAACAATGGGTTGACAAAGAAAGACCCCATTATAACCCTGGGTCAAAGGCTGAGGCTGCAGTTGCATGTGCTGAATGGTGCAGGTGAACAGGCTCCTGACTCTCGTCATTGTTTGAGATAGCATAGTTGAGAGTGGCGTCTGAGTAAATGCATCAGAAGCTGTAGTTAAAGTTGCCTGCTGCCTGTGTGCAGTTACTGACAGCCTGGTGACAAGATACAAATGTAAGCCTTCATCACTCTGGGCACACACATAAACACTCGCCACCCCCCGGATTGCACTTTGAATTGCTAATTCATTTTCCAGAAGGAAAAAAAAAAAAAACACGATGAAATGCGGAGAGGGAGCGCCGCCACTTTACACGCCTCCCATCTCCAGACTTCCTACGATGTCATCAGTTTGGGTTGTATTTTGCTGTCCTGCTGCTGGCGGATGGACTGCACAGTCTTCCATTTGCAGTGGCTTTGATAAGCCTCGGTGTGGCACAGTCGGGGATGCGAGAGGGGAAATGATCAGTTAGAGATGCTGAAGCTGGGTGCACTGCGGAGAGACTTTGATTGACTTTCCACCAGGGATAAACTGTGTTTGGCCTGAACATTGATGGTTTACAGCACTGCTTGAGGAAAACCAGGGGAGTTTGATGATGAGAGAAATTATTTACAAGAGAAGAAGTGCTTTTGTTTTTGCCTTAATGTGGACCCTCCCCAGTCAACATAAATGTGGAAATACAGACCAAGCCCCTGCTAGGAGCTGAAATTTAGCTCTCTTCCTCTATCCTCTTTTCCTTTATAACAATTTTAGTCTAGTAACAGCATTCGCAACCTATTTATCTTTAGTAATGCAAGGAAATAATGATCAAAAATAACAACAACAAACAGTCACATCCATCTATATCAGGATGGTATATTCAGTATTTTTGGACACAGGAGGACAGGAGGAGAACTACTAAACCAGCATTTTAAACATTTCTTTTAATTACACACTTTTACTCACAATCGTTTTCAGTTAATTTCCCCACTTTCTACATTGTGTGAGAATTTCTTTGCTATTGTTTTCTTCAATATTAGTCATTACAGCACAATAAATTTCATTTTGGAATTTTTTCACTCCAGAAGTGCATGTGTTGTGAATAATTGGAGAATGATTTTCATAAGTTTAAAGTATAACAAATATAACAGGCTATTGTGTGCAAATGTGTATAAAACATTTAATTTAATTGGGATAACTTAGCCGGGTCAAATTATCTCAGTCTAAAATGGCTCATGGGCTCAGGCCCTGATGTTGGTTGAGTCACACTGGGAAGTTTGATTAAATTTAGTGAATTCGTTCGTTTTAATGTTTCAATGAGGGAAAAATGCTCACAAACTTCTCAGCACTATCAGAAAGTAAAGCCTGAAATGTATCCAGCATTTGTAAGTTGTTGCGAGTTAGCCAAAAGTTCCAATTTGCATACTTGTGTATGTAATGTTTCCAAACATGCTATCATCAGGCTCACTACACTATATCATTAAAATACAGGTATCTGCTTCAGTATCAGCGAGTAACAGTCACAGTACTTATCAGTGCAACCAGGTAATGGTATCAGTGCAACCAGGTTTAAATTACAACCAGACGATTGGAGGTTTGATATAAATTCACTGCATGCAGGAAGAGCAATCTGCACTTCTGTACTTGATTGTTTTCTGCTTATGCCATACACGTTAACATATGCCAAAACAAGATTTTATAATTGATGTGATACCTATGTGGGTGCGTTCTGCAACAGATGGGTTCCACCAGGTCTGAAATCGATGGGATTAGAGAGAGAGAGAGAGCAGCCTCATCCTTTATGGAGAGATCTTTGTGTTCTGGCCAGAGCTCTGTCTGGGGACTTGTGCCTTGGCTAGTGTGGGTAACAGATGGGTTTCCCCATCTGATTCACGTACATGCAGCACTGGCTCATATAATTCCATTCATCTTTTAAACAAGTTTGGTGAAAAATCAATTTCAGGCAATTCAATAACAAAATGCTTGGGTTAGGAAATGAAGATATGAAGTGGTTGTTAATTTGCTGAAAGGCCTTTTGTACAGCACATCAATAGCATGTGCATGAACTTCAGTAACTCAAGGTTACAAGGGTTTGGCTTTCTGCATTTATGGACTTTGTGGTTCAACAAACCAGCTTCTCCATATGGAACATTTCAAGCTTGTTTCTCGAGAGCCTCTCAGGAAGAGATTTTCATCTGCTTGCCAGGTGTCCAACACATCTCCCACACTTGTCATCTATTGTGAGTCACTCTTGCGCATAATGACCAAAAAAAGGTTTCCATCAAGCCAAAGTATAAAACATTGTGTGAAACACATCAATCTTTAGTACTAATTTGTAAGGAACTGAAATGTTCAGACAACTGTACGATGGCAAAGTTTCACTTTTCATCATATTGATTACAGCTCTCCAGTGCATTTGGCCATTTTCTTTGGAAATAGCCACAATACAGCATGGGAAATGTGTCACATAGAAAGCATTATCTTGCACCTTCAAGATCACATACAGCCCTGTAGAGCGCATATATGAACTCTGGATAGACATAAGGGTAAAAGCCACCGAGATACCCTGTGATTAAGCAAAACTTGACATTAAAGTGCCTCTGACAGGCTTTAAAGGATTTTAAGCAACTCCAGGCATGGTTTGAGAACCTACAGAGAATGTGAAATGATCAAGACTCCACACACTCCATAATCTCCATGACTCTCCACGCTAAAGCTGATAAATTGTATTAGATTTCCCTTTAATACACAAGGCTAGGACCGAGCCAGCCTCTGATGTTTGGGCACATCTCTTTTCCCCAGACGCAGTGTCATGAGGAATTTACCTCAAACTCTGATGGGAACACACCAATCAGGTAGATATATTACAGACCTGACTTGATCAACAGATCCTGCACTCCGCTCTCAGAGCACCCACTCCACATCCAATTTTTATTTATGTTTTTTTACCAAACGTTGTTCTCTCCCTTACAATCTAAGAATGCTTTCGCTATTATATATTTTTCCAAGTTGCTACAAATAGGCAGGTTGGCTTGCACAGCTCTATAATAATTCAGCAAGCATACTCCCTTTAGTGTGGATTCACGGGAAGCCACAAAATTCATGTAGCCTCTCGCAAGTCCACTAATAGGTGAGTTGATAGAATTCAAAGCAGGTTCCAGTCGAGCTCTGAGTCAGTCGAGACACTGCTTAACATTCAAATCATGAGGCTTCTGGCTAGTTTTAAAAAAGAAATGTCAGGTCATTATAGATTGCAATTTTTGCCTGAGTAAAATGAATACATGAAATCTTTATTACCCACCAGACAACGAGCAGGGGTGGAGCGACAGCTTCAGAATAACTCGGATTATATTCTCTCCCGCCTTCCCTGGGCACATCAGAGAAAGTTTTCCCTTTTTTCCCCACTCATGCTTCTTTTACAAGTTCTCGGGCCTGTCATGTCAGGGTCAGTCTCTAATCACGCAAGGGCTTGATCAAAGCACCAGGAGTGAGGAAAGGAACAAAGAGCCTAATTTCTCTGAGGGCAGGAATTAATACTGCTCCCCTGTCAGCGCAGAAACCCCAGCCCACCCTCTCCCACCCCTTCCAGCCTCTCACCAGGCCTGACGACTCCCACACCTGTTGTGAATCCCAAAATACAGAGAATCCCAAATATACTCTCAACAGATAGATGATAAAGCCGATAACGAATAGAGGCTAGCCAGAGTGTCTGAGCAAACTGATTAAAAAGCTTCTAAAGTTTGGGACTCTCTGGAATGCGCTTCCTTCGAATCATGACATCAATATGTTACAAAGCGCACTCTTTTATCTTGTCTCGCGAGCAAGGATGATTATCATTGTTGAGAAAGATTCATGGAAACCAGCCAGGCATGACTCAAGAGAGGGACAAACAGAGATGTTAATCTGTCAAGTAAAGTAATTCTCTGTAAAATACTACACAAAACTGGACACTGAATTGAAAGCAAATCCCAGTCATGGCAAAGCATGTAAACAGCAAAAAAAAATAATAATAATAAAAAAATGACAGAAAAAGAAATGACAATGAATGGGGTCAAATGCAGACTTTAAATGTTTTAAAAATGTATAATGTGTGCAATTGATATCAACACAAACGACTAATTCAAAATATATTATTATATTATATTATATTATAACACATTTTAATTATTATTACAATTATTATTATATTATTATTATTATTATAACAATAATTCAATTGTGTGATTAATTATTTAAAAGGTGTCTTTCATGGTCTTCTTTGGTGTGATGAAGAGCCGTAGGCTTCAAATGACGCCCAGATGAAATTATAATAAATAATTTATTTCTTGTAGCTATAGTATGCAGACTTTCCCCCCATATATTTATATTTTTATTTCAATTTTTGGCTGAGCACCTACATTTAGATTTGTTGGGATGTGCATTCTTTTGTTTAAACCTGCTTACACTACACGTTTTGCTTTCACCGCATGGTTTGAGGAGGCCGATCATAACCAGCCCAAAAACCACTCTGGGTGCAGTGCTGTATATGTTATCAACTAAATGGAAAGCTCACATACTGGAGGGCACTTTTGGCCTATGAAACTCACAGAAAAAAACAGTCAATTATGGGTTTTCTGCTAATGAGAAAGGTGAGAAATATGCCTTGCTTGGTTAAATCAAACTACGTCAAAGCTTGTTTTGAACATCATCTATGCCTACAGTATCCTTTCGCAGCACACCCTAGACTGTCGAGTCAATTTATCAAGGTCAAAGTAAAGAGTTGATACCGCTGAGCCAATCTCATATCCACCATTACTCTCCCTTTATGCCCCATGGTGAGTCCTCTCAATACAGCCTCTTTGGGGGGGGGGGGCTAGCATGACACGAAAACCACTGGAGACTGGGGTGGACTGACATTCACTTCATCTAGAGAAACAGCCATAATTTTACCAGATGTTGATAGCGTGAAAGAAGCATCGTGTCTACAGTATCCGACTGCTTTATGAGGCTCTGTGGCCTAATGATGGGCAGGTTATTTGATTCTTGCGATTGTACATGCCCCGCTGTCAACAAGCCCCTTGACTCCTTTCGTTTGCTGCTCCAGTGAGCAGGGACACTTATCTGCACGAAATGAAATCAAGGGTAATTGCATGTTCATGCCACAGAAAATGCCAACTACCAGACAGCGGGAGACTCCTTCCTTTCGCCAAATTATCCTGCTAACAGTCTGCTTCAAACTTGCTCTGTTAAACATCCTGTAGATTTTCCTGGCTCTGTATGTACAATTTAATAGATATCTTTCTCTCAGTCAGTCTCTCCCTATCTTTCTCTAGATAGATAGATAGGGTACTCAGGTATGTTGCTAAGGTGTTGCTTTGCGGTTGTTGGGGTACCTAGGGTGGTTGCTAGGGTGTTGCTAAGCGGTTGCAAGGGTATTCAGAGTGGTTGCTAGGGTGTTGCTAAGCGGTTGCTAGTGCACCCGGGGCAGTTGCTTAGGTGTTTCTTTGCGGTTGCTAAGGTGTTTCTATGTGGTTGCTAGGGTATTTGGGAAGGTTGCTAAGGTGTTGATTTGTGGTTGCTAGGGTGTTGCTATGTGGTTGCTAGGGTACCCAGGGTGATTGCTAGGGTGTTGCTATACAGTTGCTAAGGTACTTGGAGTAGTTGCTATGGTGTTGCTATGCGGTTGCTAGGTAGCTCAGGTGGTTGCTAGGGTAGACACTCAAAATTATTAAATTGAAATATGGTACATCCTCACACTGTAAAAATAAGCATCTACATATTTTCCAGTTCACAGGAATTTTTGAGTCACAAATAACAGTGAAAAACAGTGAAAGACACTAATAACAACACACGCAAAATGTCTAATAAATAATTTATAAACACAGAAAAAGCCTGTGATGTAAAGTTAATTTCCGAGTCAACAATCAAATTGGACATCCCTTAAAGTACAAGAAGTTGTTTCTATTCAGTGTTAAGGTAAAGACACTGCATGTTTAATTCATGGTGAGCTTTTCAAACCAGAGCTCTTACATATTCCAAGCAGGCAGACCGACACGGTCCCACTCTTGCTCCGTGGTTCACACCTTTTGTCTGTAAACCCTCACACTTCTATTTTAATGAAATGCTAATCTCAAGCAAGTTATTCCACTGTTTGGTCTGGAAATGCTTTTATTTATACAACATCCAAGTGTTCAACATCCATGTTCTGTCTACAGAGATCAAGCCACACTACGAGAGCTGCATTCATAAAAAAGAGAAAAAGAGAAAGCAGAAAGAGAGAGAGTGAAAGAGAGAAAGGGAGAAAGGTGACCTCATCGTGAGCGTCATTACACCTGCTGTGTTGCTGCCTTTTCATGTATAATCTAAAGCTTTCCACTCAGTTTCACTGACTCGTTTCTATGTGGATTCATTATTTGTTCATGTAAAGGCAGCCTGAAATATGCAGTATTTTCTGTCTAAGAAATTTGCTGTGGCCTTGAGGTAAATAAATGCCTGGCATCATCCTAAATTTCATCTCAATTACAGATTAAATGAGGACAGGATTATGTGATCTGCACTGACTGTCGATCTAAAATGGGATGTGTTCAAAGAACAATTAGAAAAACCCACAGAGATTGAAGGATTCCTCTACGTCACTGTTGGGAAGAACTAACTACAAGTAGCAGCACTGCATAATAATAATAATAATACATTTTAAGACAAAAAAAACAGTTCTTTTGACTTATTTTCCAGTTTTTGGTTAAAACAAGATGAATTTTCAAAAAGAAAAAAAAAGACATTAAGCTTTGGGTTCGAAGAAGATTCTTATACAATTAAATTATTTTAATAATTAAATCTTAAATTACTTAAGCATAATTCTAACAAAATGTATGCTTAAATCAAGAAAAACAATCAGAAATTTAGGAAAGAAAACTTAATTCAAGATATAGAGTTGGGGTACTTGGACTGCAAATATGAATGAACTTGGACTCAAACTTGACATGACATGTCTTGACGTGGACATTTTAAACTCAGAAACTTTTCAGAGTCAAGATGAATCCATGTCATGTGTAACATGCAAGATAAAAAATAAGTAACAACACAATTAGGATAAAAAAGACCTTAAACATCTCCCATTCAAATGCAATTTGTTAAGAACTAGGACTCGGCTCGGACTTGACAAGGACTTGGACCCAGCACTAATATATTCTCAAAAAAGTAAATTGACCCTTTTTTACTGATAAACAAGACAAAAATACTGATTAAGAAAAGTGTTATGCATTTGTCAACTCTGTAATGTAGCTTGCTACTTAAGAAATGTCTTTCAACTACAGCTTATAAATTATAAGCATTTAGTTTCAACGGTCCTTCCTCAGCATACTCCCGACCGTTCGGCTCACACTGTGGAATATGACGTTTGTACTATAATATCACCTTCAGAAAACACACATTCACTTGGCAAATGGGATTCTGGGCTTCATTCAAGGGGCTTATGCATATAAACAAAATGTTAACATGTTCTTCATTTTCCCAAGAATAGGGCATGAAGGTCAAGAAGGATGAAAAGAGAGGGGAAAAATTGCACCGTGATTTGTGACTGAACAGCTGTGACATTTATTCCTGGTCTTAACGGATCCTTCCTGAGGTGCTCCATTAGCTGTTCTTTAATCCCAACGAGAATGTCAAGGGCAATTGTAAACACAAGCCAGATTATATCCCTCATTAAAAGATGTATTTACTCTAAATGATGCCCCTATCATTCGCTGCATAACAAAACGGATGAAAATTCAAAGGAGGAATGAAGCATCATTTAGTTTTGTAGTTCTCATTGACATTTTGCTATTTTGGAAATGCATTTTGGGAAATATGCTTCATGGATGCGGGCAACTTCTGTTCAGGCAAATTTATGTGGCCACAAATGCAAAATCCACTAAAGTGAAAGTAGCATTAATGCAGAGCTCCCTCCAAAAGGGGCACCAAACGGAAATCTCAGAACTCTCAGGAGTGGTGTTACGAAGCTAATTTTAAATTAATTAACAAGGACTAGACTTCTTTTGTTTGGAATGATTTCCCATTTTAAAATGAACAGGTGTGCTCTGCATGAAACACTTGCCAAACAGAAATCAATCCATTTGTTCTGCTTCCTGCCACAGAAAGCGAGAACAAATTCCTCGTACAATTCTGCGGCGAGTCACGCAATTGTTTGCGTTTACATTTTAAATCGAGCTCATAAACAGAGCTCATTCTGCCGAGGAAAGCCAGGGACATGACACGATATTAACAGCGCTGCATCTCTCTCTCACTGCATCTCCCGGGACACAAGTGTTAATCGGAGCCATCAGGTCCTTTCCTGCTGGATCAATGTCAGCACAAATTTCGGATTGCTTTCCTGATGCACGCCAACTTATCTGTGATTCAACTTTAATAGGTTATTGAACGGCACAAGCATTTAGGGAGCAGGGCCGTATTTCAAGTTATTGACAATCAAATCCACACAACTTTCTCATTACCATACATTAGGACAAACAGAATCAATCTTTGGGGGCACTGTCAGGTGAAAGGACAACACTATGATTGAAAGAGGTCACAACCTAGGTTGTAGGAAAATAAATGACTAATATCCAGTTGAGTTTGGAATGATAATACTTTTCTATATTTTTACCAATTTGCTATTAAACAAAATATTATACTTTTGGTTGAATATATCTTTAAAAACTAAATAAAATAAAATAAAATACAAATAAAATACAAATATTTTCACCAAATTATAAAATGTCCTAATATTTGTAATTGGTAAAAAATACACCACGATTCAAAAGTATTTTTTAAAGAAATGAATACTTTTATATATATATATATATACATAAATATTTTTTTTTTCAAAAGTGACAGTAATAACATTTGCTACAAAGTATAATAATAAATTATGTTCTTTTAAACTTTCTATTTCTAAAAAAAGTATCACAGTGTCCCCCAAAATATTAAGCAGCATACAGAATTAAAAAAGTTTTCAGCACTGATCATAAGAAGGAATGTTTCATGGCTGCTGACAATTCAGCCTTGCCATCAAATTAATAAATTACATTTTAAAATATATTCAGACACAAAACAGTTAATTTAAATGGTAATAAATATCACAAAATTACTGTTTTACTGTATTTTTGATCAAATACATACGGCCTTGGTGAGCATAAGAGACAAATAGACAAATATGAAATTTAAACATTTCCACTAGTGGTCTCAGACTTTGGGACCCTGTGTTTATAGAAATTAGTGTCTAAAAAAAGTCCAGCAGATTCTAGCTGAATATCGAACACTGAAATGTGTTCCCTCTGTTGGTTATGAACGTGTCAAAAACATTGGGTGGCCGTTTAGTAGGTCCCAGCTGCTGCCAGCAGTTCTTATACTGCAAATGTCTGCCATGGCCTTGAATCACACAGAGCAAATTTCACATCAAAAGCAACAGACTTCACACAGGCGCCGAACTAAAGGTGCTCTCTGAGGTGAGGGAGAATGTGGGAAACCTTTTTTAAAAGAAGACCTTGCTACACACATCTACTGTCTGGGAGTAAAAATGTATTATAATAAAAGCTATTCGGTAACAAAAAAAGCTAAATTTTCTTCCTGTCCTTCAAACTCGGTTGAATGCTAAAAGAAGAAAATGGGACAGGGTAGGTACCCATAATTATGATTTACATATTCACATCAGGGCTGTGTTTTGGCTAGTTCTGTGACCACAAACAGCTTTAGCCTACAGCATGTGTGTGACTACAGCTTACTGTAGTAAACAGCCTCAGCCATTAGTGCTCTAAAGGTGTCAGAAAAATTTCACTCAGTATGTCAGCGCCCTGATTATCAACACTGAAATCCTGCCGGCTGCTGCAAACTCGCCCGAATTTCTCCTGAAGGTGCTTTACACGACCTGTCATTTTAACAACTGAATTCATAACTTGCCTCATTGCAAACAAGAACGTTAGCTGCAAACATAAAATAAGACAATTTAAAAATTATCATCCATTTATTCTGCTTGAATTACAAAACAATTATGCTACACAAGGTAATTTCCAATGCAGAGTCATGCAATTTTCATACGGTGAACCTTTAAAGAACACAGCAGAATAAATAGATGCTGCATCACTTTCACTGTGCAGCATGATGCAAAGTAATTTTGCCTTTTTTAGTGGCTTCATTACAGTCTAATGCAGGGATCGGGAACCTTTTTTGACCAAAGAGCCATTTAAGGCATCAAGAGCCACCACACACAGACGTGTCAAGGAATTTGGCTACAGTTGTCGTATTCCTCTTGTTAAGCCACTCCTGAACCACAGACAACGTCAGAGGCGTCTTACCTGGGCTAAGGAGAAGAAGAACTGGACTGTTGCCCAGTGGTCCAAAGTCCTCTTTTCAGATGAGAGCAAGTTTTGTATTTCTTTTGGAAACCAAAGTCCTAGAGTCTGGAGGAAGGGTGGAGAAGCTCATAGCCCAAGTTGCTTGAAGTCCAGTGTTAAGTTTCCACAGTCTGTGATGATTTGGGGTGCAATGTCATCTGCTGGTGTTGGTCCATTGTGTTTTTTGAAAACCAATGTCACTGCACCCGTTTACCAAGAAATTTTGGAGCCCACACTGCCAAAAGCATCAAAAGTTGGTTAAATGACCATGGTGTTGGTGTGCTTGACTGGCCAGCAAACTCACCAGACCTGAACACCATAGAGAATCTATG
>NW_015505908.1:528774-542192 GCF_001515645.1 Sinocyclocheilus grahami
AACTTTATTAGGACCATGGAAACTAAAATACACAAATATGCAACAAATCGTCAAAAATTGTGCAGGGCTTTTACTGTGAGGTTGATTTACAACCTGAGAGGTTTGAATTCTCTTCAGAGTTCTCTCTCTCTCTCTCTCTCTCTGCGCGCGCCTGTGTGTGTGTGTGTGTAAGAGACTGAGTGAGTGAAAAATAATGCACGGTGCCGACCGTATTTATGTGAATACATTTTTTAATATCAAGAATGTCCCACTCTTTACGGTCTCATTCATTCATTCACGTTCCTTTATTAATAACGCTAACAGTCCCACCCGCAGAAAGCTGCGCGGAAAAAGCGAATGTAACCGGCGAAATGTTTCAAAGTATAAAACAACATATATGTTTCAGTCCTGCCACTTTTATTTTTTTTTTTACATACTTTTACACTTTTTCTGCTGTTCAAAAAATCTTTATTTTCGCTATTACCACAAAGCTACGAATCTGAGTGCTGGAGCTGTACGTTACCATAGAAACGTCAATGGTTTGCTCGTGACTCTCGCGAACAGCTCTGAACGCGCACTGAACACGCACTTTGGCCGGTACAGAAAATGTATTATTATTTTACATCTATATGTAGAGCTTATGTAGGCTCTACAACAAAGGAATTGCTGATCTCTAGTGATGTCTAATTTGTGTAATAGATCATTTGTTAGCAAAGGGTGAGAGATCTGGCGAGCCACATTATTTTTGTCAAAGAGCCAGGTGGCTCGCGAGCCATAGGTTCCTGACCTCTGGTCTAATGTGTTCTTCAGGACACTTCATAACCGAAATGTACTTGGATGGGAAAATGAGGGGTGGCGAATCAAGCAGAGCTTGATGAATTATATGACATTTCCATGCATCTGAAGGTCGAGTGGTTTGTCAACATCGGTGAAACCTTGAGATGAATGACTGGCTGATGCACTGCGTACCTCGCTGTGAACGTCATTGTCTACTGGGAGGGAAACACATAGGGAGGTTTGTACACATATAGTCTATGTACAATTTGTTGTATTCAAACGGTTGAGTCTCTTTATTCGTGGGAAGGAATCATTTTGTGCGTGTTTACATGTGCCTAGGGCCTTTATAGATAGTTAGTTGTCCAAAGTGGCCCATTCTGAGCTCCTCGTTAAGACTCGCTTGTTGCCAGATAATTACAGTCACACAGGACCATTTTCATTATCATTTACCACATACAATGCCGCTTATTAGTTCTAACAAATAAACATACTGAATAAAATTACTTGAGCGTTATTGGAGATTATTTTCAGTGATCTGGATGAAGCTAAATTTACAATACCCACACAAGCTAAGGGCCCTGGAAAATGTTCATAAGCCCCATCAAATATCAGATAGAAACAATTCTACCAATGGACCAATAAAAGTCCATAAAGAATGAAATGAATGCAAATGAACTAAAAGTATTAATCCACAAAGTATATCCATTTCACTGCTGCTCTCAGAAGAAAAACAATATGCCACTCCCCTCTGGAAGCTTGTGTTCAAGTGTTCAAGTGCCTTCAGCTCTGCTATCTGTGCTGAGAGAGAGAGGTGGGGGGGGGAAGCATTCTGCATTCGTCTCCAGCGGGAAGGATTAAAGCAAACGGGTTGCTTAAAATACAGATGAACATATTCGCTCTTTGTTTGAATAGGAAGGTTTAGATTTATTGTGCAAGCACTGCACAAGCATTGTGCAATATTTGGATTCATTGTATACAGACTATGTGGTGATTTGTGATAAACAGTTGATTGTGTGCTCAGTTTTACAGCAGTTTGACAATTTTATTTACTTTCATTATAATGAAGAAGGCCACAGTGTAACAGCAGCAATTATTTCACTTACTTTTTTCACTTTCACTGATGCTAAATTTTATATTTGTATTGTAACCGTCTGCACAAGGAGTTCTGGGTATCATCACAAATTTTACGAAACAGTACACTCTGCTTCATAATGCGTGCAAGTGTACAAACAAATCCCAAAGATCAGCAAAAGGCAGTGCCAAGTGTGTGACATTCGACATAATTCAGAGCACAGGGTAATCGTCCAACCAAGCAAACATGCCAGCCCTTCATGCTCTGCTAGACCGCAGACCAGAATACACTGATTGACATTTATGTTCTTTAATTTTCCACTTTAATGTTGCCTTATCCTCTCCAAACTGACATTTCCATGCACTAAGCAGAACAAAGATTTTCACTTGTGTGGTTCATTTGATATTTAAGCATATGCTGCTTTTTCACACAGTAATTAAACCGTGGCAGCGAAGACAGAGGAAAAACGCACATCCATTACCCGGACTAGCCCGTTCACAAGGCATTTTTTAACAAGGAACTTTTAACATGCATTTGTCTTTAGTTTGATTTTTGGATTTTAGTCTTAGGGAGATTCAAGCCCCTTCCTGAGCATGACGGTACAACAATACAACAATATTAACAAAAATAAATAAAACCATCTCAGTTTTGATATAAATCAGTAATGGCAGTGTATTTGGAAGTAAAATTTGTGATACATAATCATTATATTTGTGAAATTTATGATAAGTAATGGCAACACATTTGGAAGTAAAATGATTTTTTTGAAGTAGGAAGTAATGAAAATTTTGGTAGCACTTTACACTTAGTTTAAATTAGTTTACATTAGTTAGTTAATGCATTAGGTATGAATACTGAATGAACGATACTTTTACACCATTTATTTTTTCTTCATTAATATTAATTTCTACACACATTACATGTCAAAAGTTTGGGGTCAGCAAGACTTTTTGTAATGTTTTTAAAGGAAGTCTCTTTTATTTGATAAAAAAATACAGTAGATCAGTAATACTGTGATATATTATTACAATTTAAAATAACTGGTTTGTATCTGAATATATTTTAAAATGTAGTTTATTCCTACGATGGTAAAGCTGAATTTTCAGGAGCCATTACTAGCCTTTAGTATCACATCAATCAATTGAATTGAAGAAGAAAAAGAAAAGAAAAGAAAAAATATATACATATATATATATATATATACTGTATATACTAAATTGAACCATATTATAATTATATAATAAAATAACTAATTATTTAAAGGATGCTGACATTTAGACTTTTAGAGAGGCTGAGATGAAAGACAGGGATCTGAACCTCTTGTAGAAGGGGCCTAGCAACAGCTTTGATTTGTGATGATATATTTGACGTGTGGCTCAGAAACTGGCTGCATAATATCGTTGTGCACCCTGATTAAAATCCAGTCAGATACTAAAGACAGACGAGCACTGTGCTCCTCTTCAGGGCTTATCACCTTCTTATTGCCTCTAAGCCACGGGAAGAGGAAGTTCTGAATGAAAAATAAGCTTGAACAGAATTTCTTGCGGCATATGTAAAGAGCGTGCCAAAGAGTATATCCATCTTTCTGCATTAGCTTATTTTATTGGTAAGCTTGCATTTAGCTCAATGCAAAAGTGCAAACGTATCCATACGGCTGGGTTTCTCCTCATTATCAAACACAAAGCAGACTTCCCGCCAAAACCAGAGGAACAAGATAATTAGTCATGCCGGGCTAGGGCCCGGGAAGTAATCTGACAGAAGAATATATTGATTTAGGAGGGAGGGTGAAGCAAACAGCCGAAGTTAGGGGTTACTATCAATCTTCTCCTCCAAGTCTATCAGTATATGATGAAGCACGTACGCGCGCTCGCTCGCATACACTCGTTCCAACAGCTCGCCGGACAGCTTGTCAGAAAGAGACAAATGTAAGTGGGAACTAATGTCTCTGTGGACTCTGGAGGGAGTTTACAGACTCCGAACATTAGGGCCCTGCTTTTTATTCCCGCCAAGTTTAAAGCTATCCCTTGAGCTGTAGACTTTTCGGATGTAGTCGGCTGGCTAAATCGGAGGATGATGAGAGGAATGGTAACGGGGAGAAAAAAATCCCTGCGAGTGAAACGCCGCCTCTGCATTCATAATACAACGATCAGTCTCAGGTGTGGGTTGTCTTATGAAATGCTGCTGCTGATGTGTTTAGCATAAAGAGCGCTGATCTATTTGCCGGGGATTCGAATAGCCCCACTGTGATTGGTTGTGTGTGTATGTGTGTTCTCTCCGTCTGTCCTTGTCTCCTTCGCACAAACATAAACACTCACGATAGTCCCCATGTCCTCTAAAAGCAGGAATGGCTTGAGGATAAGTATGTTTACAGCTATGCCTCTCACATGCAATTGCGTCTCCGTGCATCAGCAGACACGCTGAAAGAGCAAACACAGAGTGGAGCAGGCAAAAAGAACCAAAGAGCTAAACCACTCACAATCCCCTTCACCAGCAAGAGCTGACAGTTAGGTGGAAAGGAAAATTGAAGCACAGCTATTAATTTATATTCAATTATGTTTAAACATCTTATTATGATATCTATTGTGAGCAATTATCATGAGTCAATAACAGCTGAGTATTTTAATTATACCCCATGTCGAGGGGAACAGAAAGCAAACAATGCTGCAAATCACACACACACATACAGTACAGATATACAAAATTATTTTCTATTATAATAAGGACTTTCCAATGGCTTCTATTGTTTTTTTTTTTTTTTACACCAAACTAATAATATATTTCTATCCCTTAACCTTAAACCTAACTTTCACAGAAATGTTTATTTTTGCATTTTTATAATTTTATTAAGACATTATTTCGTACTTTTACTGTGCTTACTGGGACATTTGGTTCAAACAGTGTGGTCAAAACTGATCTAGACTCCTTGAAATGCGGCAGCACAATAATGGTTAAACTGATAATCACAACTGTTGTCATTTGACAAATTTCTTTTTACATTTAATCAGAATAACTGTACCTTCATGTAAGCACAAATCAAAAGAACGTTAATCAATGTACAGGATTTATCTGACCTCATCTAGTTTCCTGATTTATTATATTTAGTACATGAGCACACTCTCTACATTATGAAAACTGGTAATAGAAGCTTTTCACAAAAGCTAAAAGAGTGAATATTCCTAATATTCCTATATTAATTCCAAATGAATGTTTTTCTATTAAAAACAAAACAAAAAAAAACCCCATTGAAGCACAGAGGTTGCGTAAGTTTCAGCAACCATAATTGCAAACAGTATCATCGAGATTCATGTTTGGATTTATGATAGTTTGATAGTTTCACTGAGAAGGTTTGCTTGAAGATTTATTCGCAGCAAATAGAGCAAACGGTCATGTTAACAATACTTTCACAAGATTGCATTTTCACAAATGATGCTGTACTACACTTTCACAATATTGCAATTGAAAACTCCAACCGAGTTGTCAGATCATCCGTGTTTTTTTAGTGCCGTGTAGAAAATATATCTATTTAAGTGAAAAGCTTTATTTTTGGGGATTTAAACTCTTGACATCTGGCGACCCCAAGCATGTGGAGGCTTGTTACCAATGCAAGCTAACTGAAAATGTCAATACATAGAGAGAGAAAAAAAAAGATTTTCAGCATAAATTACCAGTGGGCCAATATGGCAGACGATTATGCTTAATTAATCGAAAGACGTGGAAATCGTGATGATGGTGAAAATACAATTAATCTTTTAATTGTTCAGCCCTACCTTGAAATATGATAAGTACCTTTTTAACCTCTGACATTGTCAGTAATTCAAAGACCTACTCATTTTACATAATTTTATGAACACTCTCGACTGCTGTACATACAATTTTAAATACATGTGCATGTCTGTTGCAATAAGCTTTCTAGGAAGAGGAAATTGTTATATCCACAAGTGAGACAAAATGCTACATTAAATTGAATGCGGATACATAATGCATTTACATCTATGAGGCAAACTGGAAATGATATTTTTATTAACATCAGCATAAATCAAAGACCATAAATTAAGCATTTGTGCTTAGCAACGAATGGATATGTTTCTTTACTGTTCTACTGAAGAAAAACTACATCTTGGATGGCCTGAGGGTGAGTAGTAAATTAACAGCAAATTTTAATTTGTGGGTGAACTATTCCTTTAAGTTTAAGATTCAGTGATAAGACTTCCCTCCAAAAGCGGTTAACCACTGCTAATGAAACAGAACCAAATCTTACCTGGTTTGTGAAGGAATCACTCAGACCATATCAGCTGATTCAATGTAAAGACATCCCTCAAAAGAATGATTTGTTCATGAATCAGACATTGTTACTTCTCTCCATGTAAAAGAGACCAAGGGTAGATTAATTTAATTAAAAAACAACTTGAAATTTTGGTTTGTTCGTTTGTCACAAACACCAATTCTGTGGCTCCTGAAGACTCACAAGTCATACTTTTATGGTGATTTTGCATTCTTTTTGAAGCTTGAAAGCTCCAGTCCCAATTCAATGTTGTTACACTGAAACACATTTTTCAGAATTTCTCCAACAGGGTTCCATAGAAGAAAGTAAGTCACACAGGTTTGGAACGACATGGGGGTAAGTAAATTGTCTTTTAATATCTGATGCAGACAACTGGTGCCTCTTGAATTCATCTTTGAATTCTTCAACAAACAGCAAGCACAAACAACTGTGAGGACAAGACTTCACATTTGCCTGTCACAACTTTTACCGCTTTTCTCTTCTCAGCTTTGCTTTTATCTTTCTGCAGAAGTGTGGCATTTTTCCTGCCGTGGCCAACAGGGAGAGAGACTGTACAGAAGGGGTGAAAGAAAGTAGCAGTGGAAGAGAGAAGCCGAGAGAGTCTCAGCCGTCACTTCTAATTTCTTGTATCACATGAATGGTACTTAGGATTCAACATATGTATCTACAGAGAGACCTTGAGTAGAACAGAAAACTAAAACTCGACAACACATCAAAGGGTCACTCCATGTTATCATATCCATCTCGGGAAGGTGTGTATGTCCAACACATCCTATTAAGACTTGAAAAATGTTCCTTGCCATTACCAAAGCAATATTCATTCATCCACCAGTATACATAACATCAATACATATGGCATGATGGACACATATAAGACCTTCCGGAGTGGACTTGGTTGGCTTATGGAATTTGTTTTATTTGTTTTAACCAATTTAGCTAATGCAAAAATCATGTATCATTTCAGACTCTAAATATTTAATTCCAACAGTGACAGGATTGAAATACAACACTGAGAAAACTTCACTCTTGGCATAGGTGGTGTAAAAAGTGAATGAGAGTTTTTACAAAGCAGTATTGTTGCCATGCACTCTTTCAGTGGCTGAAACTGATGGCAGAATCAAACAACTGAAAAGTAAATATAAAAATGCACCCTGCTCTTCTCCCTTGAGGATAACAGCTGAATTCCCTGCTGTTGTCGGTACATTTTAAGAAATCCCGACTACAGAGAAACAGGACCTCTCCTGTGAACATAATGAGGGTAGCGAGCCAGGTCTGTGCCCTATTTACAAAGACTATGTCCAAATGAATAGTCACTACAGGGGAAACCAGAGAAGAAAGCATATCTATCCACCTCACCGCGGACAGAAACTGTTTCTCTTGTAATAATAAATTGAATTTATTTGCAACACCTGCAGACTCCTCAGTTTCATCTGAAAACAGAACATTTGCTTCTAAAGTGCAAATAAACTCACTATTCCAGCAATTGATACAGGATTTTGGACATTTATTGCTCTTTACACCTCCACCATGTTCTTGATTCTAATAATAAATAGCCCAAAGTGGTTTTTGCCATTTACGTTTTCTCTAAAGTTAACTTTTTGAAGCAAAAGTTTGCAAGTCGATATCAGAAACTTTCCTCGAGCTTACCACTGTAAAGTCTTCGGCCGAGCAGTTCTGCCCACTGAAGTTGCAGCTCTTCAGCATCTCTTCCAGCTGGTGACCCGTCCGGTTGAAGATGTCCTGCATATCCGGTGCCGGATACTCCAAATCGGTGGGCTTGTGGCCGTCCTTGTTTTTGGGGGGCAAGCCGGTCAGGTTGGCCAGGTGGTAGATGTCGGCATCGGTAAGAGCGGAAAAGCGGAAACGGTTGATGTTGCAGATGGTCACGGCGGGGAACACCATCTCCGGGGTGGCCTCCTCGTTCAGTGCCGTGACGTGAGGATGCTCCAGGTAGGAGATGGCACACTTTGCCGCCTGGTATAGAAAGAGAGCCAGGGACACCAGGAATGCGAGAGCCCAGAGGGTCTGTCTGACACCCAGCCGGCCCGACACAAAGATGTGGTTAATCCCATGGAGCGAGCAGGCACTGGCAAAGCCGGCCAGGTCCTTGGCTGGGGGGCTGCAGCTCTCTTCGATCAGGCTCTCCTTGTCCCCATCCTGGTTGCCTTTCTGCTTCTCATCCTCCTCTGCAAATTTGATTTTGCAAACAAATTCGATCGGCATGTGGGCAGCCAGGTCTGCGTTTGGGATGCTTGGATAACAGCTTGGAGCTCCAGTATCCACTATGTCCCGTTGCTCTGAGAAACAAGATCTCAACTCCAGAAAGAAAATAAGGGAAAAAAGGCATGCAGAGCGAGAGTGAGAGCGGCTGCTGCTGTCGTGTGCAGTGCAGGGAACTGCTTCTGTCTCTCTGTGCTGATGCTCCTGGTGCTGCACTCGGACTGCTCATCTGAGCACTTGTTCGGCAAGCATACGAGTCCTGCTTACCAGCTGTGATACACTGAGGGAAACAAAACAACAACAACTAAAATACACAACAAATCTCCTCTTTGCTTTATAGCCACAGATGAAAATGCAGCATTTTGACTCAAGCTAAAAGAGACTGAGGGGGCTTCTTAATAATTCATGAGGAAGCAACACTGTGATTATTTCTTTTTCACCGGCACAAGCAGCGGCAACTCAAACACCCCCCACGCTCTCTGTCCTCTCGCTTTATCTCTCTGTCTCCTGCTCTCTCTCTCACACACACACACACACACACACATGCGTACGTATACACTCGCACCCCCTCGCTCGCTCTCTCACTTAATCCACTTGTTTGAGACGCTTTCTTACCCCTTGACCACAATAAGTTTTGGTCAAAGGCTGCTTCGCTGAACATGCCGGACTAAATGAGAACGTTAGGGGGGGGTCAGTGGATTTTAATGTCAGCCCCCCACCTTAGTCCTAGAAGACTTAGTCCTAATTGTGACAATAATGAGCCATGAGGAGTGAGCGTAAACAGCTCACAACTCTGAACGATCAATCTTCAAGAAAAAAAAAAAGCAAAGAAAAAGGGAAATAGAGAAAGAAAGGATATTGATCGCGTAGAAGCATCAGTCAAAGATTAAGGAAAGCAGTACAATGGTTCTTTCTTATCAGGAATTAATGGTAGCATCACCAGGCTCCTGCACGAATTTAAATTAGTGCCTGTCTCCCAATGTAGGTTCAGATGACACCAAAGACACAGAAATAACATATTGATCTTGACCCTACTTTCGCACGTTTTAGCTTCTTTCATAGGCGAGCACTCTCATGCTGTTAATAGCCTTTTGCAATTGCCAAACAAAATTATGCAAAATGCATCTCCCTAATACATAGTTTTCTTCAACAAACATAGCTTTACATGTCAAATCTCTGTGGAATGAAACAAACTTTGGGTCTTGTACAAGCTCTCTTTTACATTTAGGGGAGTATTATTAAGCATAACCAACAAGTTACAGTATATATATATATATGCATCACTCAAACATCACATCCCAATACTGTTGATTTTGAAATAAATTATTTAAAATACACAGTCTATGCGAATGAGACTTGTTTCTACAGAAATGTATTTTTTTTCAAGAATTTTGGTTGCCACAATCAGTGTCGAACTCCATCCGACCAATCGTGGATAATGGAATCAATCATTAAATATTGTTAATTTCAGATACTGGAGCCTACTAAGATCATATAGACATTTAAAAGGACAATTCCATCCATTCCATAATTTAAATGATTGTAATTGAGTAAATGATGACATATTTTTTGGGTGAACTGTCCCTTTAAGGCTTATCTACATGGATGCTTCCCTTGATATCATGTGAGTGAGTGAACTAGACAAGCATGATATCCGTGTATAGTAAGTTTCTCTATTATATTCTCAGTACTGTTCTCTGCAAATGGAGATCTATATTTAGACTATATGAATGTGTACAAGGGCACCCTTACAGTGAAAACTTCTATCTATAAATAACTAAGCTTACCTCACCTCACATTTATCCCTGGGTGTGACTGTGAAGGACCTTTATTATCCGTTACTCTGACAAATGCAAATGTGTTTTTCTGATTGTAATGAAATTGCTCAAAGCCACCAGTTACTTATAAGAGACTTTATTGGGACAATAAAGACAATAAATCTATGGGACAATAAAGCATTTCCTTCTACAGTAGTGTGTCATGGCCCAACAGCCCAAATCCATGTAATGCATGTTAAGCATGTGCATGTGCATTAATTAAATGTATAATTTCCTCTTAACACCACCTATGCAATCCAGCATCATTGTAAAGCAGTAGAAAGCTAAACATTTCTCTGCAGTCTTCTGTTTTTCAGCTTCCATGCCAGGTCAAATTTTCTCAGAAGTGTTAGTGGAACCTTTTATTTTTAGCTCCAGTAAAATCAACAGCTTTACTTTTTAAAAACGACTGCTCACTGATAATATTTCAGTGTTTTTTTAAAGAGTTTATCATATTCTAACATTCCTAGAACTGGCACTAGAATGGACCCTGCCTCTGACACAATATGGCTGTAGTTTTTTTTTTTTTATGTGTACTTGTCTATGCAGCACTTCATACAACAGTCTCTTGATGGTGAGCCTCTAGAGCTTGCTGGAGCCTCTGGGATTCCCTTTCCCCCTGAGCAGCAGTGTTCCCCAAAGCCATTAAAACATTATTTAGGCACTATCAGCCTCCTAATGCTCCAGTCAGTCAAACATGGGGCGTTCAAAGCTGGGTGTTCAAAGCAAATTTAACATAATGGCAAACTCACAGCATATACGTTCATAACCCAACAAGGTTTTCCAAGTTAAACCTCAAGTTTGAGCTAAATGTCAGAGGAGACTGTATTCAGTCACATGTTGGGGCTAAATGGGGCTTCATCATGTTGTTCTGATGGATGTACTGCAGGGGGAGGGAGGACAGGGTTAGGAATGAATTCTAACCTTGTTCCAGTGATATGAGACAGCAACATGCTCAAAGGACACATCTGTCACATGGCATAGGAAAGCTCCTAAACCCAATTATACTGCTTTTGCTACAAAACATGGACTGATGTGGCAGTGAGAATTGTTCACTTCATATAAATATTTGCAGTTATTAATTTATGACTTTGGAAACATACAATTAGTAGGATTTAATTGTAGGGTTTACCACTGACCAATAAAAGTACCTGTGAATATTATCACAAAATATGCAGTGAATATAGCCAAATTCCATTATAAATATTTGTAAATGTTTTCATAGTAAAAGTTGTATGAGCATTGCTATTCTGCACCAGGATCCGAAGGTGAGATATTTTCAGATTCTACCAGGTGCAGCAAATTCGGAACAGTGTGAGGGAGAGAATATAATTTTCCTGTGAGGGATATTCATTCAGGAGGTGTCAGGAATACCGCTTCTGTCACTGCTTCCACAGACATCATCTTGGCTAGCACATTTCTGCTATAGATCTGTCTTCAGTGATGTTAAAGAAGAGAGGATGTTAGATTATTCCTCCCATTTACAGAGAGACAGCAAAATGGGCATCATATGAACATCACGTAAATCATGCCAAATATAGAGAAAGTGTTGTTGTTAACTAAAACAAAACAAAAATTAAAAACTGTTTTTATTAATTAAAATCAAGCTGAAATAAAACAAGATATACATTTTAGTTGAAAAAATTAGAAACACTGCCTTGGCAACTAACTGAAATAAAAAAAAGTAAAGTAGTAAAATACCTAAAACAAAGGGGGGGTTTACACTCATAGTCCAGTTCTCCTGGTTCTTTTGGTCCAGACCAAAAAAGAAAATGATACATTTAGTCCTAAACTCGCTTAGCATTCACACTGTCATTTTTAACACTCAACCTAACGATATGGTCACAATCTGACTGGACAGCGAATTTACCGAACATCTAAAACAATGCTGTGTGCTGGGCTAAATGAGCTCATTGTATGTGTGTGCATATGATATTTTTACCTGCTTATAACCAGGGGTGTGAAGTAACGAATTACAAATACTCACGTTACAGTAATTAAATAGTTTTTATCAGTAATTGTACTTTTTTGAGTAGTTTAAAAGTTGTGTACTTTTACTTGAGTACATTTTAAGTGATGTATCGGTACTTTTACACCGCTATTTTCCTCCGTTTGTGGTCGTTACATGCTTATTTTAATTGTATTTTTATCCATCAACGTGATTGGATAGATAGTAATAGGCTAGGTCTCGTGACTTTCGTCAAATCAAATTGTCCATAGAAAACTTTAACCGCCAACTGTTTATCATGGCTGCTGGAAGCGCATTCTTCAAGCATCAATTCTGTCGCATCTTCCTCTAATTTAATATGTTAAGGTAAATTTCGGATTTCTGCTTACTAAATGATTTGTATATAGGCTATGCTTGCCTATCTACACGGCCTGAAATTTGGTGTGAGGTTAACTGTTAACTCCCGCAAGTGCTACGTTCGGTAAATTTTCACTCACTTATGAGACGAGCAATCTACCTCGTCTCTCTCTCGCGTGCATTCTGCAGCGGTCACTTAGTCGTTGTTGCTTGTTGAACTTGTTGACTTTTGATGAGTTTGAGCGCGTGATGCGCGCTGTGAAAAAGTGTGTTGGAAACACAAATTGAGGACCAATCTGCACCTTATTGATGACCCGTGGCGTTAATATACTGCATCTGTGCCAGCGCGTGATGTAATAAAACTGCAGCTCATTAATAAACGTTTAAAAAAAAAAAAATAATTTATACAATCAGCCTTCAATTAGCAAGTGCACTTGCGCATAAACAATTTTCAAGTTCAACACTTTTTGTTCCATTCAGTTGTGGATGCTGCTGATTCACCGAGACCGCCGCGGCTCAGCAAAGAGACGTGTGTGTGTTTTCCTTTGAAAACGTTTCCCCGGGAATACTTCGCTATTTAATGCATTTTTCCTTACAAATTGTATTATCAGCATAACAATTCGAGTAAATGTTAAAAGGTATGGCATGATACCATCCTTCTAGAACAATGTGCATTTATGTTAAAATTGTAACATAAATTATCAAGTTTAGTTATTCTTATTTCTTTATTGCAAAACGCTAAAACTGGCACTGTTTTGGAGAGAAATGGGCTCTCATTTGAACCCATACCATGGTATGTGATGCTGAACTATGAGATTCTAATGGTGTTTGTATTTGCACTGTTCTAAACATTAATATTTTATGTGCAACAACAGCATGCTGTCTCAGTGGCCTTACAAATGATTTTAAATCTATTTTTTCAAACTTTATGATTTAAATGGGGATGATTGTACTGAGAATAACTTT
>NW_015505908.1:542748-555449 GCF_001515645.1 Sinocyclocheilus grahami
TTTAAAGAGTTGGCAGTCAAAATTAAAACTGCTGGATGATAGATATTCTTCATTCTTTATGACAAACAAGATAATGTGAATTACAGAATGTACAACGTTTTTAAAATGTATAAATTGTGGTGTACAGCATTTATTATGAGGGGGTAGAATCCACAGCTCAGTACTCGCTACTCAATACACATGAGTACTTTTAAATAGGCTACTCTTTTACTGTTTTAGTTTTTTTGGACAAGTACTTTTACTCTACTCGCACTACATTTTTTGGAAGGTAATGGTACTTTTACTTAAGTATATTTTTTCAGTACTCTTTCCACCACTGCTTATAACCCAAAATATGTCAAAACAGTGGCAGGAATTCCTCTGTTGCACACACAGAGATATGCTGCAAGTATACGGCTGTATCGAACCGTAAAGGGTAAAATAGCTCCTATGAGAACAACCGGATATGCTTGAGCATTTTGTCTTTTTTAGGGTCACATCTGGTCACATCACGTCCTATTTTTGGATTGTTTAGAAGGCTTTGGTCAGTGTTGCGTACATATATCAAATCCCACCAGAGTTTTGTCAGGGGATCTCAGTCCGCTTGTTTGGTGCCCACCAAGGTTTAGATGGCAGTGTTTACACTTAGTCAAATAAACCACATTAACAGAGAAATCACAGTTCTTTTTAATTGAACCAAACCTGCCAACACTAAAACTAAAAAAAAAAAATAATAATAAAAAAAAAAATATATATATATATATATAAAAAAAATTTTTTTTATTTTTTTTTATAAAAAAGGCAAAACACAAATACATTTACTAAAACTAAAAATGAAAACTGAAAATGTAAAAATAAAAGCTAATTCAAAAAATGAATAAAACACTTTTAAAAATACTAAAGGAGTGGCAGATGAATCTCTGATGGCATTAATACAATACTTACCATATTCTTTGAGAGGCTGACCTTTTGTCTGCAGCCCTGGTGAAATGCTAAATGAATTAATGAATAAACAAATGTATAAATCAAGCAATGGACAAACCAATGACAGATGGAATCCTACTTCAGAATGACAAATCATGTCACACAATCAGTCAATATGTTCGTTTGGCGGATCCATTAAGTTTCATCAAACATAAACAGAGCGAAAGGGAAAACAGAGCTGGATATTTCTCATCTAATACACCTTTTCCACAAAAGTGGTGATGGTTGTTGTGCTAGAGCTGGTGCTTGGTTGGTGTCAAGCATGAATGTTTTCGGGGGCGATGTGGAGCTGATTTTTCCATCCCAGAACTGCCTTTTAACTGGTGAACACACAAAACACTGGATCAGTAAAAAAGGGACAAAAGATCACTGCAGTCTTTGTGTAGCAGTAACTAAATCTAATGATCATTTAATGTGCAAGCAGACAGACCTTACTGTAAAAACTTCATTTTTATTTTATGTTCAGATGCAATTGCTTCTTCCGACTACTTTTGATGTACTGAAGCGGATGTGGGAGATTTGAGAGGCACATCAGTTCACTTCAGGCATGCTCAGATTCTGCTCTGGTACTGTAACCTTGCATGATCTTCTGAGGTTTCAATGCATAATAAGAGCTTTCATTGACAGGCTGAACCCGTTTTCACATCAAGTATGTGGAAACTCACTTTGCACCATGTGTAAATGTATTGCTCTGAAGAGCAGAGAAAGCTTTCTGTAGACTGACAAACGGACTCGCTCTGCGAACTTCAGAGGAAGGGTCAAGGTTATTTTTTTCCCCCTGGGACCCTTCTGACCCTAAGAACAATGTTTTATTGAAGTGTACAGAAACCACTCAATATATCAAAATGTGATTAGTGTTTCATGTCTAGCAGATGGTCCAGAACAACTCAATTTGGTTCTTTCACGCTTTCCGGCTAGTTTGATTTGTGATGGCGGGGAGGTGAAAGGTCATCAAATGGGAAAAGCTTGGGGTGGTCCTTGAAATACAGCCAAGGATTGTATCATTATCTCACTGGCAGTCATGTAAAGAGGAGTGTAGAGGTAATGGCAGCCCTGTTAAGGAAGCATCTAGCCTTAGGTGAGTCTAGTGGTTGTCTTATCAGCAAAGGCTATTCAAAATTCCATTACTCCAACTCAAAGTATGATCATGATAACAAATAATACTGTAAAACTTCTATGCTTATACGCAGCAGTTGTTTATTTAATTTATTACACGGCTCTCTGGAATACTTGATTCTGATTGGTCAATTGCAGCATCAAGTGGTCACATACTGTACGCTACAGTTCAAAAGTTTGGGGTCAGTAAGACTTTATGTTTCTGAGGTCTCTTATGCTTACCAAGCCTGAATTGGATTGGTCATAAATACAGAAAAAATAGTAATATGAAATAACTTATATTTAAAAAAAATTTCCTGTGATGTCAAAGCTGAATTTTCAGCAGTAATTATTCCAGTTGTAGCGTCTGGAACACTCCAACACACAATATATATTTTGTTAGCTAGATTTCACAAATACTTTGTAACACCCCAGGACGCCGAACAAGACCCTGGTTTCATGGTAACCCGATACATTTACAACCTTGTGGAATGCGAGCCGGCTCTCATTCTGCTTTCTCCAGAAACAAGGGGTACAAATGCACAGGAGAAATGGACTGTTCTACTAATTAATTCATAGGAAAACCTTCTTTGAATGAACACCCATTTTCTTCAGGCCATTGTGTATATTATTGCTGTGTTGTATTTAATCTGTTGTATTATAGATATTTATTTGTTGAGAAGCTGCGTAATAAACAGGATAATGAACAGTCAGCCACACCGTCCTTCTCGCAAAGTAAACCTCTTCATATTTATGGAACTACAACTCTAATAAGAACTTTCAAAACTTCAGTGTCGAGTAAAATAATATCTTTCCCCAATTGTTCAGTGTCAGCATCTATTAAGTTTTGACTGAGCAAAACCAAAAGTATCCTTCCCGCAACAATTAATAACATAATGACTTCTTTGCTTTGACCTACAATACAGTGTGATCAAATCTGAGTTCTATTTTTCCACAAGGATACAGCAAGAGCAAAGCAAATTTGAGAGTAACCTTTCTTCCTCAGCCTTCCAATAGTAGGAATTATTCTCCCCCCTTTGTTTCATTTCATTTCACTTTGTCCTTCCAAGACCTCAAATGGGAAAGAAAGGCACTCTCAACTGGAACAAAACCTAAATGTCACAGGCTGATTTTTTTTTCTTTCTTTATTTTTTTATAATAAAAAAAAAGAAAAGACAAAGAAAACTCATTCATGCACATTTTTTACAACGCACAGCTGCCTGTAAATAATAAATGCATATCTTTCTTGGAGCACTTCTTAATATAAAGTCGTTTCTATCCTAGGTTCACTGGAAGTCATTGTGGCCCAGTGTGAGCTGAAGTGGTTGTGCCTTGCATCTCTCTGGGAGCAAGGCCAGGGCCCTTTGTTTGTGTCCCTTCACTTCACCTCCCCACGGCAATAATATCAATCCTTCTCCAACCAGGCAGGACAGCACAAAGACAACACACAAACAAACAGGTCATGCACCACCAAGAGATTTTTTTTTAAAGCAGAGGCATTTTATTCCGTCAATAATATGTTGACAAAACCACTAAAGAAAAGTATTTATGCATATATCCGTATGAAGCCAAAGATGTGATTTTATTTACCCAAGACATCAACAGACACAGTGACTAAGTACCTTAAAAGGTTAATTTCACATTTCTTCTTCTGGTTCAATTATCTATCTGTTTGTGTTTGATGTCTTGATGCGGAGCGGGTGGGGGGGTTCATTATCGGACAGCTGCTGTGTTGCTCCAGTGCTCACTGGCTGTCAATGTCTGGACACAAAGCTATGTGAACAAAATGGAAAAAAAAGGTTTTGGCCATTAGTAATCCATATAAAGCACTCGTTAAAATATTTCAATCACTAAAAACAGCGGTACATTCTAAAACGTTTAATGTGAAAACACTTAAAGTGCCTTTAAAACAGTGATAATAAAAGATGAAATTATTACACACCTTATTGATGATGCGTGCTTTATACAGGCAAGCAAATGAGCCCGGAACATGAACGCAATGCGCTAAAGGGTTAAGCGCCTTTTTTATAATGGTTTTCTATGGGAAAACATATAATATTAAACTTTGCACATTGTGTTTATATTCTGGGTTCATCTGCTTGCCTGTACAAAGTATGCATCATCAATAAATTATATACTGAATTTGGCCTTTAAATATCACTGACTTACTACAATACTACTTAATGCAAACCTCAGAAAATTAACTGGCGGTCAGTGGAGGAAAGCCTTGTTTTACTCTCCATGTGGGCGTTCCTGTAAGGGTGTGACATCACGTGAAAACTATCAATATACGGTGAATAACTGTAATAGGTATTACCTTACATTTCATGTAATTTTAATTTTTTAGAAGTGAAAAAGAACAAATTATTAAATAATTTACAGTAAATAATTGACATTCCCTGTGTGATGCTACATATTTAACGGGGGTTTTTTTGTCTGTCTATTTTTATTTAAATTACATTTATATTAAGTAACATACAACAACTGAATAAATAATAAATATTAATATGCACATATACATTGTTTCAGTTTATTTATTTACTTTTTCCATTAATACATTGGCGTTGAATGAACCAAAGCACAAAAAGAAAAAAATAAGAAAAACCAAAAAATACTGTCTATGGAAAGGCAAAGAAATGTACTGTAAATAAAACGTAAATAGATTTGTATTGACATGGAAGACACAAATAAATAAGTAAATTAATTAATTAATAAAAATGTATCCAAAATTATCTTAGGTGGCAAAATAATTAAGTTGCCTTCGTTTTGGAACATCGCTGTGATATCTGTGATATCGACAAATATAACGCCGTCTCCGTGGGCAGCTCACTGCGTTTTGGAACAGAGTAATGGAAACAGCTTAGTTTGAGCAATTTCTCAATCATTGGACAGAAAGCAGCTGCTGAATGTCCTGGTGGAAGTACAGGGTTGATCAGATGATACTGCCTTGTCCAGAATGCCAGGTGCTATAAAGAGCTGTTCTTTGAAAAGTATATCTCTGAGATGAAAAATTTGGATGTAGAGCTTTGAGGCAAGAACAAATCCACAAACTAAGATCCTGATGTAAGACTTTATACTGGGTTAAATACATGTAGGCGCTACCAGTATATTGCATGCACATAATTTAAGATGTTGTGAATAGATCAGTGAATTTCAAACACGTGTTGACATCACATGCACACATTAGTCTAAGTGAAATATACAGTGGCTACCTTTTGATAACTAAACAAGAAGAGTGTGCACATTTTAAAGATCCTCTGATATCCTCAGTGATTAAAGAACGACATGCCTACATAACAGTGTCTGGTGGGACTGACCTGCATCAAGATATTAGGACTTAAATAAATAATGTAATGTTGATGTATCATCTATGTCCAGATCAATCTTGCCAGATCAATAAGTCTGCCTCAACTCATGATATCCCAGAGACAGGAGAATAGGCACCTGGAGCACATTAACATGAGTGGTTGGCAATATGGCCAAATGCACTACACCACTTTAATTAGATCAAATTAGTTTTCAAAAGTTTATGAAAAGACTGATCTATACCACCAGACAGTCACTGTCTGTTCAGAAAAGAAAAGAAAAGAAAATGTGGCAGTTCCTCAGTCTCAGCTGTGAATTCAGCATATATTAGATGGCTAAGAGAGAGTGGTGTTATATGTGGCACATAATTGGTTGTTTTTTCAACGACAAGGAGACAATGACTGCTATTGTTCTAAAAACACACAATTGGTAAAGAAATTGTCTTTCATTGCCAGAAGGACAGTTTACACCATTCCAAGTCAGCTACAGCTCACTGTGTCAATAAACGTAGGGGAGAGTGGGGTACAAAGTAACACTTTTTGACTTTCTCAGTTTGTGTAAATCCACATGGGGTTCAGAATAATTTTACACTTTAAATTGTCTAGTACAAATATGTTGCTTTGTTTCATAATTACAGTGTATACGTTTTTCTTTATTTACCCTCCAAAAATGGAAGTGAAATGTGACAACATGCCCTGTAGGTGGGGTACATTGTAACATCTGAGGGGCATGTTGTAACATGACCATATGACAGCTTAAAATGTTATCTGATCGAATGAAAAAAATATACAAGACAAACTAAAATATTTTGTAAATAAAATAAAATAATTATTTTAAAAAAAATAAAATAATGTTGTTTTTTAAGAATTAAAAATAATCTGATTTTGGGGGTTTGACAATGAACACATTGCAACCATGCTTGGGACGGCCCACATAAACAAGCAAAAATGCTTTACATGTCTTGAAATCATAATTTCTTAACATTAAACATTGACTGTCAGTCTTTATTCACCTGTTTCTCGTTGTTTCTCATTAAAATTCATTAAAGTAAATAGTGTAAATTACATCGCTAATGTCATAGAATAGCACATTGTAACGCAGTATTACAACGTGCCCCATCTGTGCAACTGGAATTTAAAACGGGTTAGTGTCTTCTGCTAGTTATCAAAGCATTAAAAAACGATCTGAACAGATACATAACAGATTGGAGATTAAAATAATAGCAGACTTGTCTCATTTTATATGAATAATAAAAACTGAGCTGAAAAATTTACTTAAGCCAGAATAAAAATTTTACAATGGTAAAATAAATGTTCAGCTATATATCTTCAAAATATTTTTGAATTTTGCCTTTCATTTTTTTCTATATAATGTTGATATGGTAACTAATAAGTACTGTAAATTATGTTATGCTGTTGGTGCAAGCTACATTAAAGTGATTATTATGTTTTGAATAAGGATATTTTTCTTACAAAAACGCATTGATTCGCTACATGAGGCCTTTGTTAACCCCCACAGCCGTGTGAGGCACTTTTTTTATGGATGGGCACTTTTTATTTAACTTCTTTTGGACTGATACATGCAACATGGCATTAAACAGCTTGAAAAATGGTTCATACAGCATTATTTTCAGCTTTATATTTGGTATAGTATAGTCAAAATATTTTTTTCATTGATTTTCTCGAAGTGACAACATACAGAGCCCCTAAAATAAAAAAAATAATAATTAAAAACAACAACAAAATAAATAAATGACTTTTGCATGCACACAAGAAACTTTTTGTGCCCATGAGAAACTATTCACATGCGCATGGGAATTTTTTGCATGCCTACGCATTACAATTTCTAGATTTATATAACCCATTTTCTTTGTGCATCACTGCCATCTTACTATGAATAAAACGAGAACATGGATGCACATTAATTGCTCAAAATGTGGCTTTCCTTATGGTAGTAACTCTAATATCAAGGCCTTAAGTCCAATTATTTAACACATCCTCTGTGGCAGTTGAGAAAACATGACACAAAGTGGGCCGTGTGCATTGTCCTATTTGCCAAGTTCAAGGGTCTATAAAAAAAAAGAAAAAAGACAGACTGGTACTGTAAAAAAGTGTTAAAAATGTGGCTTTTGTTATAGGGCCGTATGTCATATTTCAAGGCCTTAGGTCTTTTTAATGCATAGTCTGTGGCGGACAAGAAACCACAACGCGAAATGGGCTGATTGCACAATAGGTGGCTCAGTGTGCATCGTCCTATATGTCAAGTTTAATGGCTTCTTGTGCGCACATAAAAGTCTGAATACTTTTTATTTTTTGCAAAGGTCCTTAAGGCTATATAATACAGTGCTAAGAATATTGTGAGAAGAAACCCCAAAATCTTATAACTTGCATTTCGCATAACAAAAAAAATGTGCCTTGAATTCATTCTGACGTATTTGACAATCACTAAAGAATCACTAAACAGCTGCCATGAAAACACACTTCTTGTAAACATTTATTTTCATTAAAATTCTTAATTTTCTCTCTCTCTCTCTCTCTCTCTCTCTCTCTCTATATATATATATATATATATATATATATATACAGTATATATATATATAAAAACTAAATGGGGCAAAAGTCTGGAAATGCAAATATTTTTCCATACACTGCTTTCTTTTTTCCATACATTTCCAGACCTGGAAACTACTTAAATCAATTTCCATACTTTTCGAAACCACGTAGGAACCCTGGATTTACTACTTTTCTGGTATTTTTATGTTGCCTTTGTGTCCATTTTTTAACCAAAATGCTCCAGTCCTCATTCATAGTAACTGCATGGAAAAGAGTGATTTTATCCCAAATTTATTCTGGAAAAAGTCATACAGTTTCGAAACAACAAGAGGGTGATTAAATGTCAACAGAATTATCATTTCTGGGTGACTTTGACTTTAACCGTTGACAAAGCAGATTCAAGTTCAAAACATGTTGGAAAAAAAGTGTCATTAGTAATGCAAAAAACAAAGAAAAATTAACCACCAAAACCCTGATTCTGAATTAACACATGCCTTCCGGCAGATGCTTGCTTTAATTAGATGAGCGGACTATATAATACCAGATGACCTTTACCACCATCAGTGCTTTAGCCTCCAGATTGGGATATTTAGTTGTCGCTGTGGACAATTATCTTTCAGGTACTACCTGCTGTGTTGGATAATAGTCCTTAATTAGCACAGCAGCAGAGAATGCAGAAAGAGGTCTCTCCTTGTCTTTCCGACTGCAGCAGGGGACGCAAGAGTGGAGGAGAGTCAATCGTGTCCACTCTATTGCCTACTCACTCACCCAGCCAGCAGGGAGCTTTCTGCTCAGATCCAGTGCTTTCAGCAGGGTGCGAATGATGATGCATTCAGAGGGGGGGAGGGGGGATGATGGTCCTGAACTTCTAGAGCTGCCCCTGTCTCCGTCTTTCAGAAACGTACAAAGAAATATTGAATGCGCTGCTGGAGTGCGAAAGATTTCTCTGAAACTTCACAGTGGCTTACAAATGCTTAGACCTGAGTAGAATTTGAGTACAAGAAACGACAGGGGTGAACCATCCAAAAAACAGCAGGGACTGTAACTCCACATATACAGAGGTCTAGCATCAAGATTGGGTTTTATTCTCACTTTTCAAACGTTTTACGTAATTGCAGATCGTTTTATTTCCAGCCTGCGTGTTTATATCCGTGCTGCATTTTTAAAAGAGCTTTCATGGCTCCTCCAGGCGTGTTGTGAATGCACCAGGCGGTGAACCCCTGATTAACAGATCAGTGGGCCTGGCTCTCGGATGGAGCAACAATCATGATCATTCATCTATCAAATACACTTGGGATGACATCCGTCACCAGGCCTCTTTTTTCTTCCCCATTTCTCTTCCATTTACCAGCCTTATTACTCTAAAAGCACAAAGGAAAAGAAAATGTAGAGCATGACATTCCAAAATACACACTAATAATCACATACCAATGGCTATTTCTTCCACAATCCCAAACCAAAGTGAATGGCATGGCCATCACAAAGAGACCATTCACAGTATCAACTATCCGAAGTACTGAAAGACTCAAACATGCTCAGACTCAGAGACCTGAATGTCATACGCACAAAAAAAAACACTGAATAATTTCTGCCAGTTATCAATTATCAGCAAGCCGTCATTATTGTACAAAAGCCCTTTAATTACATTTAATCTGCAGTATGCATGCGAAACAGGGGGTTAACATAATATCACTGAGCCATCTTCATGGTTCAATAGTGCTAAATGACTCAACTAATGAAAGTCAGTCTGCTTCACTAACACCTTCTGACTGGTCATTTTTTCCTTTTTTGTGAAACAAGGCATTCTTGAAAATCCAATTTTCTCTTGGCCCCGTTCCTTTTTTTTTTCATGGCTGTTCACTTGTCATGTTTCATGCTTGGGAGATTATTATTTTTGTGCCGTTTTGCTAGTTCTCTCTAAATCTATCACTTACAGCAGGTACAATAGCCAAATTTAATAAATCTCTTCTGCATGGACTCCCTCCTGTGCAATAGGCTTGAAAAACGGAAGGAAACGCTCGGGCTGAATGAGTGTGTTCTTGGATTTAAATGTGATGTGGGCGTTCAGCAGTCTTAAGTGGTTCAGAGGGGGCTGGGGGGGGGGGGGGGGGGGGGGGCACTGGCGTTTATGCTGCTGAGCAAAGTAAACTATCTGCAAACTACACTTCTGGTGAATATTCCTAGTGTGATACTATTCCCAAGGTTTTACTCTGGTGCATGTCCAACAATTTAAAGTAATGAGTGCAGCAATTCAACTCCAGAATCCGCTGAGTATCATAAGGCAGGACAGAAAATTTAAAGAACAGAATTCCTGGAAAATATCTGATAATTGCAAAATAGGAAATGGTTCAGAATGTATCTGACAAATTTACAATTCTTTTCAAGGACTAAATCAATGTGATTGCTGTGTAAGGCAGGTGCTAATACCTTTTGTGTTTTTTCCCCTAACATGTGTTATGTAAGGCCGCAGTGTTTGAGCTGGTTGGAACAGGACAAGTGTTATTCACTTTACTGGAAATGAATTTTCTTTTACACTCTTAACATGACTGATCCATTTACAGCCGGATTCCACAGAAGAACTTTTTAAAGACTCACAAATAACTTTTCTACTATCCTCTAGTTCTTTACAAAAGGAAACCAGGAAACTGAGGAAAGTACAAATGTAACAGCACAAATTAAAAACATTTAATTCACAAAAAAACATTGAACCCAACTGATCGATTAAATAAATGAATACATCTCTTCAAGAAAGATTTTATGTCTTCATACAGGTTAGGAACAACATGAGGGTGAGTAAATGATGACAATATGTTAATTTTTATGTGCAATCCCTTTAAAAACCTTGCAGAGAAAGATTGTTCTTGATAATTAGATGGTTCCTGTTGAATTAAAGTTATTGAAGAACCTTTATTTTTATTTGAATCAATCTTTTATAAACCGGCACAACATACTGTACATGAAGCCCAGAACATAGAACAACATCTCCTGCATGTGCCTTTGCTCCACAATATCAAGATTTTCCCTGCAGACTTTCATCTTGTCAAGACAGTGAACAAGAAAATGTGACCCTATACTAACCAGACACCCTACCTCTTGAGGTCACATAAGAGAATGGTGCACTGAGTTGGTAACAAAACACAGCAAAAAAACAGTCCTGACACTCTCTGGAGAGGCTGACAGCCCGTTTGCAATGAGACTTCAGACACAGTAGCATTTAAAAAGCAAGTCAGGAGCATTTTAGCAAGGCTGGCTTCAACATTACACCAATTTATTTTTTTCCCTTCCACTGAAAGACTGCATTCATTTTTGCTCTATTTTGCAGGATGGAAACACTGTAATTGTGGATTATTTTAACAATCACTCTCTTTGATGGCTTCATGAAAACAACCCACTCTCTCACCTCCCACTCAACTGAAACCCTTTCAGACCTTTGAGAGTTTAACAAAATGTTTGAAGAAGTAGATTTGGAAAAAATTACTAATGTACTTTGATATTAATTGAGAGAGTGCTTTTCCGTTTTCTTCGATATTGATTACCGTCTTGGTTCAAATGCCCAGATGATGTTTAATGTTAATTCTTTCTGGTGAAACCTGAATGCATTACACATTTAATGGTCTTAATTTCTGCAGTGTACTGAGAAGTGACCTGACTAGTGTTCCCTTTCATGGGAACTTCGAACTGCGTCCTCTAGGGGTCGTTATGGGGACAGCCTCGTCGTGACCCGTGTCTGAAGCATACATTGAAAAAACACCAACTCGTTGGCCGGCGACAGCCATGACATCACTACCGGTGTGACTATAGTATAGATAGGCGCCGGGAGCACACATCATTCTCTTCTTCGTCTTCATTGACTGTTTTGTTTGAAGCGTGCAAAAAATTTCTGTGGTAAGAGCAATCTCTATTCATCTCATTATGGTGAGCACTAGCAAAGCGTTTAAGGATGTGTGCATCCGTGTTGACGTTGTTTAACATCTGATGACACCCACTATCTATACGTTATTTGTTTGGGTGAAGAGCACGCACGCGATGCCTCCGAGGGGGCAATCGGCGTGCATTGCGAGCGTTTTTTCCAAGGGAAAAGCTCCGCTCTCGTTTGTCTCTCTTTTCGAGGAAAGAGGGGCAGCCATCTGCTTCCCGTGATTCAGGACTCGCCACTGCTGAGGCACGGAAGGGAATGAGCTTGTGGGGATCACAGGTGGATCTGGCCGATAAGTTTGAAGAGGGGTTTCCCTTTCACGATCGTCGGCTGTGCACGAGAGTGAGCCGCTGGAGGATGATGTTATTTCATTAACATTGTCTGATTCAAGGGCCAGTTCTCTGCTGGGATCAGCCCAGCAAAAGCAGGAAATGTCTGAGGAGGGCAAAGAAACTGAGGCTGAGCCTTCCCAATCCTCCTGTCCTGCGTATGATGAGCTTTTGGAAATTATGGATCGCGCCACGGCGAGGCTTTACTTGCCGTGAAGCGGGTGAAGACAGTGAGAGACACCATATCGATGAACGTTATTTTTCTATCCATAACCCTCCAGCTCAGGTGAGCCTTCCTTTCTTCCTGTTTTCCACAAAAAGATTGAGAAGGAATAGAAGAGGCCGTTTTTTCCTCACGCATCCATCGATTCCAGCATACGAGTTATGCCAACATCGAGGCGATGCGCGAAAGCGGTTATGAGAAGATACCCCTATAGAGAGACGCTGGAGATGTCCTCTAAGACTCCCCTCCTTGACATCTCGCTCGGATGTCAGGGCATACGCAGCAGCAGCAGGTCAGGCTGTCGCTTCATTGCACAC
>NW_015505908.1:555799-566990 GCF_001515645.1 Sinocyclocheilus grahami
GTATCTGGGTCGCCCTGAGGGGCTTCCCGATCACCAGGATATCCCCTCTAGCTGAGGCATCAAGCGGGAGGTACAGGTGGCATTACGAGAAACTTCCTGTGTAAATGCTGTCTCGGACAGTGCTCCCCTTACCTTTGAGGGTTGTATTTGAGCTTGCCTCTCCCGTTTGGCCCAGTACTTCCGGGTATCTGTAAACAGATGCTTAGAAAACTCTAAAATCCAAATACTATGGTAAGTGCACACGTTAAGCTTTGCACACTTTTCTACAAATCCACATAAGTGGTAAGTGTGCACGTTATGCTTTGTGCACTTTCTAAAATCCACATAGCTGGTAAGTGTGCACGTTATACTTTGCCCACTTTCTAAAATCCACATAGCTGGTAAGTGTGCACGTTATGCTTTGCCCACTTTCTAAAATCCACATAAGTGGTGAGTGTGCACGTTATGCTTTGCCCACTTTTCTAAAATCCTGTATGGTAAGGATTACGCTTTACTTGCTGTGAAGCGGGTGAAGACAGCTCAGGTGAGCCTTCCTTTCTTCCTGTTTTCCATATAAAGATTGAGAAGGAATGGAAGAGGCCATTGATCTCGTTCCCTTTCTCCGAGTTGGTTTAGACCCCGGTACCTTGGGCTCCACTCAACTAGTGTGTCTCTGTCGACACACTCTGGAAGCATCGCTTCCCACCATTGAGGGTTTTTGTGAGTATGGTGCTTTCTTTCAAGCGTTAATCCTCTCGGAGGAGTTGGATTCCTCGTTCCATGGGCTGTCCTCATAGTAGTATTGAGCAGTGCTCCCCTTTTATCAAAGGGTTACCTGGAATGAGCAACGTTATTCCTCTGAATTCGGAGTTCTCCTCTCACATGAGAAGTTTGAGTTCTCTGTTTCTCCAGAGCACCAGGAACCAGCAGCATCAGGTGAATTAGGCCCTTCCTCTGCCTCCCTGATGCGCTGAGTGTTTGGCTAGCTTGCAGTATGCTTACCCTTCTGATTTTACAATCATGCTGCAGGTCGAGCCCCCTCTCGTTGAGAGCTGGGTTTGTGCTCCCTTAGCCAAGTTAAATTACTGCTAGCCATTCCAGCATTGGAACATGCTGTAGGTCGAGCCCCCTTCTCGAACTGAGAACTGGGTGTTTTGCTCCTTCAGCTAAATAACTGCTAGCTGTTCCACCATTGGAACATGCTGTAGGTTGAGCTCCCTCTCGATTTAGAGCTGGATGTTTGCTCCCTCAGCTACAGATTTACTGCTAGCCACTCCAGTATTATAGCCGTAGATTGACTTTATGACTTCTCAAGACATAACATTTTGGGGATGCGCTATCTACAGGTGCATCTCAATAAATTAGAATGTCGTGGAAAAGTTAATTTATTTCAGTAATTCAACTCAAATTGTGAAACTCGTGTATTAAATAAATTCTATGCACACAGACAGAAGTAGTTTAAGTCTTTGGTTCTTTTAATTGGGATGATTTTGGCTCACATTTCACAAAAACCCACCAATTCACTATCTCAACAAATTAGAATTATTCATAAGTTCATTTTTAGTGAATTGTTGGCCTTCTGGAAAGTATGTTCATTTACTGTATGTACATGTACTCAATACTTGGTTGGGCCTCCTTTTGCATGAATTACTGCATCAGTGCGGCGTGGCATGGAAGCATGAGAACCTAGACAGATAGATAGATAGATAGATAGATAGATAGATAGATAGATAGATAGATAGATAGATAGATAGATAGATAGATAGCTGCCAAATTAAAATTTTTCATCATCAAAAATCAGTGGGAATGTCATAAACGTCTACACTCTTTATTTTCTGTGCTCTTAATAAGCACCTGTTTTGGCCTTCCTTTATCAGAACGTATTGACAGAACATGAAAGATACATTTGGTTCCTGGTTTTACCTAGAGCATAAACCCTGCCCATAATTCAGAGCCTATTGCTTACAGACAATTATTAGTGGGGAGAATACTAATTTCTCTTAGTACCGCGGTAAAGCTTTGATCTTTGTGCTGTCCTTGTGCTTAGAGTGTATGCGCTAGGCCTTTGCTTGAAATCACAGGATACACACATGAAAATAACAAATTAACAAATATAAATGATTAGGTCTTTAAAAAGAAGAACATGGCATCACTTTCTCCCTCTTTGTTCAAGGCTGAGTTTTCACAATGTTAATTGCTCATCTTTTATTATCAGCTGGGTTCATTTACTAGAACTTACACTCTACAATTGTGCTATTGTCACTCTAGTTAAAATGACTCTTAACAACAGACATATTCTGGTTTGTTAATATATTGTCTTAAAATAACAACTAAAATAAATTAATTGAACATGTTTGTACAAAATATAGCTGGGATATTTAGTGGGATAGTTCGTCCAAACTTGAAAAAGTTTTACTTTTTGAAAAAGTGAGAATAATTTTCTCATGCTCATGTCGTTACAACCCATATGCGTTTCTTTTATTCTGAAATTAAGACAAAATATTCAGCTTAAAACAACTTAATTTTCTTGTCTTTTGGGGGGCTTGAAATGCCATCCATTTTTATTGTATGGAAAAGAGTATGTGTTCAATATAAGAAAAACTGAAAATGGTTTTCGAATGAAGTGAGGGTAATTAAATAATGAAAAAATTAACTTTTCCTTGCTGCCCTCTTGTACCGATGCCCCTTTGAACATCATCTTAGTCCAGTGCACGGTGCTTGACATCCCAGGTTTCCAAGGCAACCAGCCACTAGTTCAGCATCACAACACCAGTTCTTCAACCAGGTTAATGACCAATCACAGATAAAGGACTTATCTTTGCACAAGACACGGTGCTTATGGAGGGCTAATGCAAATAACTCTACAAAGCTCATTATTCAATCTCATATCACAAACTAATATACACAACAGTTTGCTGTAAATAAAACCAACCCACTTTATACACTCTCATGCTAACAATGAACTCTTTGAGGTCTAGTCTTGCAGCACACTTGGGATCTTAAAAACGCGCCACTCAGTGACACAACTCCTTTTTTTGTCACTTTGGTGGGGTGTCACACGGTTCACCTTCAGGCATCTGAGAAAATAGCAGCCCTCTCATCCCAAACCGACTGAGAAATTTAGTATGATGCAAAATGGAGGAATAATGTGCAAGAGAATCAAATGCATCCAAACAAGGAGAAGCTGAGTGAGACTTACGGAGGCACAGATGTCAAGTTCAAACAATAAGCATTGCCTACTAGTGTTTTGCGGCATAGATTGTACTCAAGTCTTGAAATACCGTCACAGTTTTTTTTCCAAACGGGAGTGCAGGAACACAAGCACATTAATAATAATAAAAAAAAAAGTTTTGGGAGTACAATTCCTTCAGTTTAGGATTTAAGGTTTCTTTTTTTGTATAACAAATTGTAATATTTACTGTATTAATAAAAAAAATAAAAAAAACGTAATATAGTTATTATTAGTATCACAATAATTATATTATATCCACTATGCTACTACTACTACTAATAATAATACATATTAATCAACATTTAATTTTAATTTTATTAACATTTTTAATATTCACTTTAATAATAATAATAATAATAATAGTTGTTATCATCCTTATTTTTTTTTTACTTTTTACTGTACTAGTAGCAGTAGTTGTAGTAGCAGTAATAACAAATTGTTATTACTATATTATTTTATTAATATTTTAATATTCTAGTTATTATTGTACATATCACACAATTTGAATATAATTTTTTCTATAACAATTCACTATAATCACTATAATAATAATAATAAATAGCAATAGTTTTTACTGCAATAATAATAAAATATTAATAAATTATTATTATTATCATTATGCTATTAAAATGAAAGATAATAAGTAATAATATTAATAGTAATAATATAGTTGTTGTTGTTGTTAATATCACAACTTGCATATGATTGTGTATAACAATTTTTATATTCACTATAATTATTATTACTACTACTATGATTATTATTATTCATTTTTAACTTCATTTTCACTGTTGTTGTAGTAGTAGTAGTAGTAGTAATATTAAAATAAAAATAATAATAATAGTTGTTGTTATATCACAATTGATATAACAATTGTTGTTGTTATATCACATTCTTTTTCCATGAAACATAATTAAGGTTTGATCATGACAACACTATTAACTAAAAATAAAATTATAATTTAAAAAAAGTGAAATGTTGTCTGTATTTGCAGTGCTCATGCCTTTAACTCGATAATCCTGTTTCTGGTAAAACTCTCAACACTTTGTACACAGAGCCTTTGAGAAACTCTTTAACACGTCTTCTGTATGTCTAAGAGATACAGTGCTGTGAATTTATGTAAGGCCTGAGCACAGCTTTGTAAAACCAGAGTGCTGATTCTGGATCAGTCTATTTTGACCTTTCTGCCAGATGGCATTACAGTGTGTGGTGTTCGGGGCCAAGCTGACGATGGAGGTGCACAGCCTCGGGCTCTGACGATTGGCATAACTCATCTCTCTCCATGCAATGAGTTTGACATTACGCCCCTTCCTCACCCCAAACAGATCTGCGCAGAAACATGCTTATGTAACAACACACAGAGCGAAGAACAAATCTGTCTCCAAAGTCACTGCAGGAGTTTAAAGTGACCTAAAATATACCGGGTAAATAGTTCATAGTTACATTGTCAAAATATGCATTTGCATTCACAAAACAACCTTGCAATTACATAATAGTGTACATCTCCAACAATCTCCCAGAAGCATTTAGAAACAGACTGCATCTCACAGATGTGTCGTTCAAAGGAGAGATCATAATATGTGTGATATTTCTATAACAAGCCGTGATTAAATATTTTAATAACTGATGTATACAGAACGCTTACTCCTGTAATATGTACACTGTAAACAAGAGCTAAAAGGTGTCAACTTTTAAGACCACACATGACTGTCTGGTTTTGTAGCGCATTCAAAGGCTCAGGATGAAATGAGAAATGCATGATCTCCCTGGTGAAAATATCTGAAATAATTCACATGGAAGACACACAAGTGCTAAATATTGGTTTCTGCTGTGTATACAGTGGGGAAAAAAAGTATTTAGTCAGCCACCAATTGTGCAAGTTCTCCCACTTAAAAAGATGAGAGAGGCCTGTAATTTTCATCATAGGTATACCTCAACTATGAGAGACAAAATGAGAAAAAAAATCCAGAAAATCACATTGTAGGATTTTTAAAGAATTTATTTGCAAATTATGGTGGAAAATAAGTATTTGGTCAATAACAAAATTTCATCTCAATACTTTGTTATATACCCTTTGTTGGCAATGACAGAGGTCAAACGTTTTCTGTAAGTCTTCACACACTGTTGCTGGTATTTTGGCCCATTCCTCCATGCAGATCTCCTCTAGAGCAGTAATATTTTGGGGCTGTCGCTGGGCAACACAAATTTTCAACTCCCTCCAAAGATTTTCTATGGGGTTGAGATCTGGAGACTGGCTAGGCCACTCCAGGACCTTGAAATGCTTCTTACGAAGCCACTCCTTCGTTGCCCGGGCAGTGTGTTTGGGATCATTGTCATGCTGAAAGACCCAGCCACATTTCATCTTCAATGCCCTTGCTGATGGAAGGAGGTTTTCACTCAAAATCTCACGATACATGGCCCCATTCATTCTTTAGTTTACACGGATCAGTCGTCCTGGTCCCTTTGCAGAAAAACAGCCCCAAAGCATGATATTTCCACCCCCATGCTTCACAGTAGGTATGGTGTTCTTTGGATGCAACTCAGCATTCTTTCTCCTCCAAACACAACAAGTTGAGTTTTTAACCAAAAAGTTCTATTTTGGTTTCATCTGACCATATGACATTCTCCCAATCCTCTTCTGGATCATCCAAATGCTCTCTAGCAAACTTCAGACGGGCCTGGACATGTACTGGCTTAAGCAGGGGGACACATCTGGCACTGCAGGATTTGAGTCCCTGGCAGCGCAGTGTGTTACTGATGTAGCCTTTGTTACTTTGGTCCCAGCTCTCTGCAGGTCATTCACTAGGTCCCCCCGTGTGGTTCTGGGATTTTTGCTCACAGTTCTTGTGATCATTTTGACCCCACAGGGTGAGATCTTGCGTGGAGCCCCAGATCAAGGGAGATTATCAGTGGTCTTGTATGTCTTCCATTTTCTAATAATTGCTCCCACAGTTGATTTCTTCACACCAAGCTGCTTACCTATTGCAGATTCAGTCTTCCCAGCCTGGTGCAGGTCTACAATTTTGTTTCTGGTGTCCTTTGACAGCTCTTTGGTCTTGGCCATGGTGGAGTTTGGAGTGTGACTGTTTGAGGTTGTGGACAGGTGTCTTTTATACTGATAACAAGTTCAAACAGATGCCATTAATACAGGTAACGAGTGGAGGACAGAGGAGCCTCTTAAAGAAGAAGTTACAGGTCTGTGAGAGCCAGAAATCTTGCTTGTTTGTAGGTGACCAAATACTTATTTTACCGAGGAATTTACCAATTAATTCTTTAAAAATCCTACAATGTGATTTTCTGGATTTTTTTTCTCATTTTGTCTCTCATAGTTGAGGTATACCTATGATGAAAATTACAGGCCTCTCTCATCTTTTTAAGTGGGAGATCTTGCACAATTGGTGGCTGACTAAATACTTTTTTGCCCCACTGTAAATGGAGCAAACATTTTGCAGACACCAACAATGCAACAAAGATTGTTTTTACAGAACAACAACAAAAAAGCTGTTAATGCAAAACAATAAATAAATAAATGTTTCATTAAATAAGTCAATAAATGGACAAGTCGCTAAAAAATAAATATGTCAATATGTCAATAAATTAACAAATAAGTCAAATAAATAATCCAAAAATAATTTAATTTTCAGTAAACATTGTGCAATATGTTTCAATAAGTCAATAAATAAATGAATAAGTCAATAAATCAATAAATAAGTCAGTATCAATAAATAAGACTGTCAATAAATTGATTGACTGACTGACTGACTGACTGACTGACTGATGCTAGTATTCCATATAATTAAACACACATGATTAATGACCACATTCAGACCAACAAACACTCAAATCTCAGGGGGGAAAAAAACTACAGCAAGCCTCTGAATCAGTATTAAATAACAGATGTCCTACATTAATAAATGCAATGCAAACATAATTTAGAAAACAAATCCTGTACAAATAGTGCTTTAAATCTGTCATTATATGAATCCCACCATACAGGGTTAAAATAAATATATGTGCATAGATTTGACAACTGTGCATACCGTTTCCATTCATTCCATAGCCAAATTGGAGATCAGGGTAAACCTGCATGGATCTTATATCACATTCTGAGGATAAATGAGAGCTCTTTCAGAGAGGCTGGAGCATATCATTTACTGGGGGTGTAATGAGAAGGCTCAAGGAAGGCAATTAACATTTAAAATGAGAATCAGCTCATTGGAGATGGCAGTGATGCCACGGGCCCATGTGTGCTGGGAGACTTAGCAAATATTTGACAAACTCTGGACAATAAGTACAAAAGGGAGGGTCAGGAATGTCCCGTTGTCTCTACAGGCACACTGTGCATTTCTTTTAACATTTCATATTTGAAATTTCAGTCACTCTGTTAAGGTCCCTAAACAAAGTCTGTGTGAAGCGCATCCATCTGAGAGAGGACAAGATTTAAGCAACAGTTTGTGAGATGATGCACTCATGCTGTTCAGCCTTGCCCTGTGCTGTCTGCTACACATTTGAGTCCAACAAGCACAATGTAGATTACAGAGAAAATACAGGATTACAAACTAAAAGGGACACTGCAACTACTACAAACTAGTACAGAAGTGGGTTTTCTGCATTTGCAGTGTCCCTTTTAGTTCGTAATTTAGCTTTAGTTTTATTGATTTAAATGTATTATTCATAATTATTGGAATAAACCGTTCTTCCATATTATTTATTCTAGCTGCAGGCCATTCGCAGTTGCCAAGCAACACACCAACTTGCCACATTAATATAGAATGTGCAGTCACAGGTGTGAGTTTATAGTGATTTTACAGTTCAGCTTTGAAACGTGACTCATCTAATCAGAATTTACAGTTGGAACTACCTGTTTTATAAAGCATAATTTAACAACCTCAGAGCTCATGGTGGGTCTGTCTCCAAAGTTTTATACTTTCATCAATTTGTCTATGGAGATTCTGAATGAGTTTTTTACTGTTGCAGCAGGCCTGTATTGTATTGTGGCACAAACTCTCTCTATCATACATACATGTCTCCTAGAGACTGTGGATTTGTTTCAGAACTTTTTTGTACAGGTAGAGCAATCCAGCCAAGAGCCTAGCCCTGTATTTCACAGCCTGTCCTTCACTGCTCAAGTCTGAAGGACACATGAGATCCTGCGAATGGCCAATCAATCAATCTCTTACAGAGGAACAACCTCTCATGATGGGAGGTTTCTCAGTTTACTCATCTCCTGCTCAGTGTCATACTAGCCAGCAGTGGTGAAATTCTGTACTTAAGTACAAGTACTGTTACATTGCTGAAATAATACTCAATTACAAGTGAAAGTACTGGTGCCAAAACAGTACTTAAGTAAAAGTACAAAGTACTCTTCTCAAAAACTACTCAGAGTACTAGTTACTAGTTACTTTTTAGCCGGCGATATTTAATGAATTACCAAAAAATATTCATTCACATCAAAGACCTATGTGGATAATAGCTACTTTGAATAAAACCCACTTTTATTTTATTTACAAAAGTACGTGAATTAGTGGTCATGATACAGGAATTTGATTTCTAACTTCAATACCTTGAAAAATATGAATAGTGAAGTACCCGTGAATCGGAAGTTGCAACTGACTTCAGTGTTATGATGTATTTCCAAGTGAAAGGTTGTGGCTAGAAGGGATACAGCTCCGACAGGAAACTAACAATTTAATTTAATTTTCTATTAGATTGTTTTTTTTTGTATTAACGTTTACACCTACCCCAACCCTAAACCTACCCCTTACAATAATGCAAAACATATTAATTATTGTTGTACAATGTTTCAATAAGTCAATAAATAAATGAATAAGTCAATAAATCAATAAATAAGTCAGTATCAATAAATAAGACTGTCAATTGATTGATTGACTGACTGACTGACTGACTGACTGATGCTAGTATTCCATATAATTAAACACACATGATTAATGACCACATTCAGACCAACAAACACTCAAATCTCAGGGGGGAAAAAAACTACAGCAATCCTCTGAATCAGTATTAAATAACAGATGTCCTACATTAATAAATGCAATGCAAACATAATTTAGAAAACAAATCCTGTACAAATAGTGCTTTAAATCTGTCATTATATGAATCCCACCATACAGGGTTAAAATAAATATATGTGCATAGATTTGACAACTGTGCATACCGTTTCCATTCATTCCATAGCCAAATTGGAGATCAGGGTAAACCTGCATGGATCTTATATCACATTCTGAGGATAAATGAGAGCTCTTTCAGAGAGGCTGGAGCATATCATTTACTGGGGGTGTAATGAGAAGGCTCAAGGAAGGCAATTAACATTTAAAATGAGAATCAGCTCATTGGAGATGGCAGTGATGCCACGGGCCCATGTGTGCTGGGAGACTTAGCAAATATTTGACAAACTCTGGACAATAAGTACAAAAGGGAGGGTCAGGAATGTCCCGTTGTCTCTACAGGCACACTGTGCATTTCTTTTAACATTTCATATTTGAAATTTCAGTCACTCTGTTAAGGTCCCTAAACAAAGTCTGTGTGAAGCGCATCCATCTGAGAGAGGACAAGATTTAAGCAACAGTTTGTGAGATGATGCACTCATGCTGTTCAGCCTTGCCCTGTGCTGTCTGCTACACATTTGAGTCCAACAAGCACAATGTAGATTACAGAGAAAATACAGGATTACAAACTAAAAGGGACACTGCAACTACTACAAACTAGTACAGAAGTGGGTTTTCTGCATTTGCAGTGTCCCTTTTAGTTCGTAATTTAGCTTTAGTTTTATTGATTTAAATGTATTATTCATAATTATTGGAATAAACCGTTCTTCCATATTATTTATTCTAGCTGCAGGCCATTCGCAGTTGCCAAGCAACACACCAACTTGCCACATTAATATAGAATGTGCAGTCACAGGTGTGAGTTTATAGTGATTTTACAGTTCAGCTTTGAAACGTGACTCATCTAATCAGAATTTACAGTTGGAACTACCTGTTTTATAAAGCATAATTTAACAACCTCAGAGCTCATGGTGGGTCTGTCTCCAAAGTTTTATACTTTCATCAATTTGTCTATGGAGATTCTGAATGAGTTTTTTACTGTTGCAGCAGGCCTGTATTGTATTGTGGCACAAACTCTCTCTATCATACATACATGTCTCCTAGAGACTGTGGATTTGTTTCAGAACTTTTTTGTACAGGTAGAGCAATCCAGCCAAGAGCCTAGCCCTGTATTTCACAGCCTGTCCTTCACTGCTCAAGTCTGAAGGACACATGAGATCCTGCGAATGGCCAATCAATCAATCTCTTACAGAGGAACAACCTCTCATGATGGGAGGTTTCTCAGTTTACTCATCTCCTGCTCAGTGTCATACTAGCCAGCAGTGGTGAAATTCTGTACTTAAGTACAAGTACTGTTACATTGCTGAAATAATACTCAATTACAAGTGAAAGTACTGGTGCCAAAACAGTACTTAAGTAAAAGTACAAAGTACTCTTCTCAAAAACTACTCAGAGTACTAGTTACTAGTTACTTTTTAGCCGGCGATATTTAATGAATTACCAAAAAATATTCATTCACATCAAAGACCTATGTGGATAATAGCTACTTTGAATAAAACCCACTTTTATTTTATTTACAAAAGTACGTGAATTAGTGGTCATGATACAGGAATTTGATTTCTAACTTCAATACCTTGAAAAATATGAATAGTGAAGTACCCGTGAATCGGAAGTTGCAACTGACTTCAGTGTTATGATGTATTTCCAAGTGAAAGGTTGTGGCTAGAAGGGATACAGCTCCGACAGGAAACTAACAATTTAATTTAATTTTCTATTAGATTGTTTTTTTTTGTATTAACGTTTACACCTACCCCAACCCTAAACCTACCCCTTACAATAATGCAAAACATATTAATTATTGTTGTACAGTGTGTAATAATTTACTTAGTTGTAAGGGAATTAATGATTATTACCA